>NC_062527.1:21213734-21231234 GCF_022655615.1 Tachysurus fulvidraco | reverse complement strand
GGTGTGTCTGAATGGCAGGTGGGTGTGTCTGAATGGCAGGTGGGTGTGTCTGAATGGCAGGTGGGTGTGTCTGGGTGTTTCAGAAACAGACAGTTGAGACAATACAGTGTAAAAAAAAAAACGCTACATCCTCTAAAAGTCAAAACATAAAAATCCCGGACTTTTGAAAAATAAAGCCAAATGAAAACCTTCCTGAAAACAACAATGGACCAATAAATCAGGTTTCTCTTTCTGTCTCTGCTCTCTTTCTGTCTCTGCTCCTGATCAATGAGATATGAATCATGTGCAGAGCTGCTGCCAATTTCCAAATGGCTCTGAGAAAGCGAGAATCAGAGCCAGAGAAAAGCAGCACTTACTCCATAAGAGCTCCACTCTCTCTCCATCCTCATCCCTCAGAGCGGTCCCTCGCGCTACACCACATTCCTGCATTAAACTGCATGCGCACGAACACGCGCGTGTGTGTGTGTGTCTTAAGTTTTGAAACCTTCTACACGATCTTTAATTTTGCTGATATTTGAGGTTTGCTAATGAGGCTGAGGAGTCAATGAACAATGCCGCAGAACAACTATGCTAGCTTTCTAAAACACTAAAGCTCTGCTGCATCACTCGCTTTCATTATATACCACTATCATTATAGGCATTAGCCCTACAATTGCACTACACTGAGTTGCTAGCTCATTAGCATGTCCTATACCGTGCCACGTCGGCCAACCAGTGACAGACACGGTGATGGACGGAGTACAGGGGTGCCAAAATATTTTGCAGAGCAACACATCACTCAGAAAATTATCATACTGTGATGGATTTAGTCATGAAAGTGTATTTTTTATTTTGTAATATGCTTGAGCACTATTTTCACACTCATGTTCACTATAATAAATAAATAAATAAATAAATAAATAAATAAATAAATAAATAAATAAATAAATAAATAATGGGTCTGATCTCTGGCTCCATTGTCCATCTATCCCTGAATAAACTCCTCATTTCTGTTCATTTCCATGACAGTGAAAAGTGGCACCCTTCACTCTCTGGAACGAGGACGAGGACTGATGAGCATGCAGAGTGCTGTGTGGTCTGGAGACAAAATTATTCAACACAGCCGACAGAGCTGTAGGGACGAGCCTGAATTCACAATCCCACTGTGTGTGTGTGTGTGTGTGTGTGTGTGGGCAGGTGATGAACCTCCAAAACAATCCTCAACACTAGGAGAACAAAAACAAGCTGAACAACACACAGTGAGATCTCACACAGCAGGACACGTGATACTGGTCCTTAAGTTCAGCAGCATCAAGGGAGCTTTTATTGTTCACTATATACACTCAGTACACACAGTGTGTATCGTGTGTATCGTGTGTATCGTGTGCATCGTGTGTGTAGTGTGTATCGTGTGTGTCATGTGTATCATGTGTCATGTGTATCGTGTGTATCGTGTGTATCATGTGTCATGTGTATCGTGTGTATCATGTGTATCATGTGTATCATGTGTATCGTGCGTATCGTGTGTATCATGTGTCATGTGTATCGTGTGTATCATGTGTATCGTGTGTATCGTGTCATGTGTATCGTGTGTATCATGTGTATCGTGTGTATCATGTGTCGTGTGTATCGTGTGTATCATGTGTCATGTGTATCGTGTGTATCATGTGTCATGTGTATCGTGTGTATCATGTGTCACGTGTATCGTGTGTATCGTGTGTCATGTGTATCGTGTGTATCATGTCATCTGTATCGTGTGTATCGTGTGTATCATGTGTATCGTGTGTATCATGTGTCATCTGTATCGTGTGTATCATGTGTCATGTGTATCATGTGTCATGTGTATCGTGTGTATCATGTGTCATGTGTATCATGTGTGTCATGTATCATATGTGTCATGTGTGTCATGTGTATCGTGTGTATCATGTGTCGTGTGTATCATGTGTCATGTGTATCATGTGTCATGTGTATCATGTGTCATGTGTATCGTGTGTATCATGTGTCATGTGTATCATGTGTGTCATGTATCATGTGTGTCATGTGTATCGTGTGTATCATGTGTCATGTGTATCATATGTCATGTGTATCATGTGTGTCATGTGTATCGTGTGTATCATGTGTCATGTGTATCATGTGTCATGTGTATCGTGTGTATCATGTGTCATGTGTATCGTGTGTATCATGTGTCATGTGTATCGTGTGTATCATGTGTCATGTGTATCATGTGTATCGTGTGTGTCATGTGTGTCGTGTATCATGTTTATCATGTGTCATGTGTATCATGTGTGTCATGTGTATCGTGTGTGTCATGTGTGTCATGTGTATCGTGTGTGTCATGTGTGTCGTGTATCATGTTTATCATGTGTGTCATGTGTATCATGTGTGTCATGTGTATCGTGTGTGTCATGTGTGTCATGTGTATCGTGTGTGTCATGTGTAGTCACCAGAACACCCAGAACACTCAATAACACATCTGGAAAGCAATATGTCTAAAAACGTATTTCTGCTTAAACCATAATAACAGCAGAAATACTGCAAAATGGTTATATATCTTCCCTCTCCCTCCCTCCCTCCCTCTCCCTCCCTCCCTCTCCCTCCCTCTCTCTCTCCCCCTCTCTCTCTCTCTGTTTATAAGCAAAATAAAATAGGAAGAAAGAAGAGTGAGAGATGAGATACAGTAAGATGACTGACATGGCAGATTTTATTATAGATAAAGATACAATTCTATCTATTTTGACTGAGTTATTCTCTCTCTCTCTCTCTCTCTCTCTCTCTCTCTCTCTCTCTCATATGACTTCCTTTCTCAATCTCCAGTCATTGGCCACTGTACCTGTCAGTCTCAGTGAAGGAAGTGTGGCTTCTGAACCTGTCAGTAACAGTGAAGGAGGCGTGGCCTCTGTACATGTCAGTCTCAGTGATGGAGGTGTGGTTTTTGAACCTGTCAGTCTCAGTGAAGGAGGCGTGGCCTCTGTACCTGTCAGTAACAGTGAAGGAGGTGTGGCCTCTGAACCTGTCAGTAACAGTGAAGGAGGTGTGGCCTCTGTACCTGTCAGTAAGAGTGAAGGAGGTGTGGCCTCTGTACCTGTTAGTAACAGTGAAGGAGGCGTGGCCTCTGTACCTGTCAGTAACAGTGAAGGAGGTGTGGCCTCTGTACCTGTCAGTAACAGTGAAGGAGGTGTGGCCTCTGTACCTGTCAGTAAGAGTGAAGGAGGTGTGGCCTCTGTACCTGTCAGTAACAGTGAAGGAGGCGTGGCCTCTGTACCTGTCAGTAACAGTGAAGGAGGTGTGGCCTCTGTACCTGTCAGTAACAGTGAAGGAGGTGTGGCCTCTGTACCTGTCAGTAACAGTGAAGGAGGTGTGACCTCTGTACCTGTCAGTAACAGTGAAGGAGGTGTGACCTCTGTACCTGTCAGTAACAGTGAAGGAGGTGTGGCCTCTGTACCTGTCAGTAACAGTGAAGGAGGTGTGACCTCTGTACCTGTCAGTAACAGTGAAGGAGGTGTGGCCTCTGTACCTGTCAGTAACAGTGAAGGAGGTGTGACCTCTGTACCTGTCAGTAACAGTGAAGGAGGTGTGACCTCTGTACCTGTCAGTAACAGTGAAGGAGGTGTGGCCTCTGAACCTGTCAGTAACAGTGAAGGAGGTGTGACCTCTGTACCTGTCAGTAACAGTGAAGGAGGTGTGGCCTCTGTACCTGTCAGTAACAGTGAAGGAGGCGTGGCTTTTTTACAGAGAGTCAGTGGATAATGACGATATCAGTTTAACATCAGAGAACAAAATGAACAAGAACATTATTAATGAACAATGTGAAAGTTCTGAAATCTGAAGCCAGTGTGATTTTGTCAGATTGCTTTATTAGCACCGATGCTGCAAAGCCATCAATCACACCCAGTGTCTGTAGAAGAGATGGCTCGTTTATCTATAGACAAACTTTTATCAGCTGTGTACTTTTGTGTGTGTGTGTGTGTGTGTGTGTGTGTGTGTGTGTGTGTGTGTGTGTGTGTGTGGTGGGGGGTTGGTCGTGTACCTTGTGGCCGGGAGAGTGCTGACCCTGGTGAAGAACACAGAAGGCTCCACGTCCACACGGATGCCCAGACTGAGCTCTCTGTAGTAACCGTCCACATGACCTGGACCTCCACTGTAGCGGAAACACAACACACACTCCAGAGTCTGCAGAGAGAGAGAGAGAGAGAGAGAGAGAGAGAGAGAGAGAGAGAGAGAGAGAGAGAGAGAGACAAAGAAAGAGAGTTGTACTGAGATACTCAGAAACACCGGAGTTCCTCCTTTTAAGTAATAACACTGACTGCACCTTTAAGTGTTGTTGGTGAGAAGGTAGGAAACCTGTGTGGTGACATCACACCACCTTAACGTGGATTATTTTCCTACAGCAACATGTCCTGGAGTGTATTCCATACTTATTGAACGACACAGAGCTTTATTAATAAAGATGAGTTTATTCTTGGCTCAGAGTAAAATCGATAAAGCAAACAGTTTTTCATCAAACTTTTCCTGCGACGTATCCCGTGAGCTTTAAATCCGCAGAGTAAGCAGCTGTCGGGTTTAATGATCGCTGGCGTGTTTGTGAGGAGAAGGATAAAAGATCCCTAATAGGAGCTGCATAAAGGCCGTGTTTCCTCACACAGCGAGCTAAACTCTTTACCGCTGCCCTCTTATAGCAGATCAAAGCCCCTCTGCACGGACTTATCTTTAATTTAGCACACACACAGAAAGATGAAAGAGGACAGGAGACGAGGTAAAGGAGGAAGTGTGTGTGTGTGTGTGTGTGTGTGTGTGTGTGTGTGAGAGAGAGAGAGAGAGAGAGAGAGAGAGAGAGAGAGAGAGAGAGGGAGAGACTGGAGTCTTCTTAAGAGACACACTTTCTCTAATGAGAGACTTTTTACACCACACACACACACACACACACACACACACACACACACAAAAGACACCTGCCTGGGTTTCATCTCACAGACTTTGATTTCAGAAACAATACACAAAACAACCTTCTGTTTCTACATACTGAAAGATCTCCATTAGCTCTGTGACTTTAACCGTTACATGGTTGGTGGGATCAGACGGTTGGTGGGATCAGACGGTTGGTGGGGATAGATGGTTGGTGGGATCAGACGGTTGGTGGGATCAGACGGTTGGTGGGGATAGATGGTTGGTGGGATCAGACGTTTGGTGGGATAAGACGGTTGGTGGGATCAGACGGTTGGTGGGATCAGATGGTTGGTGGGATCAGACGGTTGGTGGGGATAGACGGTTGGTGGGATCAGATGGTTGGTGGGATCAGACGGTTGGTGGGATAAGACGGTTGGTGGGATAAGACGGTTGGTGGGATCAGACGGTTGATGGGATCAGACGGTTGATGGGATCAGACGGTTGGTGGGATCAGACGGTTGATGAGATCAGACGGTTGATGGGATCAGACGGTTGGTGGGATCAGACGGTTGGTGGGATCAGACGGTTTGTGGGATCAGATGGTTTGTGGGATCAGATGAGGCAGTTTGAGTTTCTGAGACTCTGATGATCTTATTTTTATATTTTCACACAGCAGTCTCTAAAGTTTATACAGAATGGTGTGAGACTGAGTGAGCAGTAGACGGAAGTGTCATGTTGATGAAAGAGATAAGACCAGAATGATTAGACTGGCTGGAGCTGAGAGGAAGGATAAAGTATCTCACTATAATAATCATGCTTTACAGCTGTCTCAGCATGAACACGCACTCGCCCAAACCGACCGGACACGCACTCGCCCAAACCGACCGGACACGCACTCGCCCAAACCGACCGGACACGCACTCACCCAAACCGACCGGACACGCACTCACCCAAACCGACCGAACACGCACTCGCCCAACCAGACCGGACACGCACTCGCCCAACCAGACCGGACACGCACTCGCCCAAACCGACCGGACACGCACTCGCCCAAACCGACCGGACACGCACTCGACCAAACCGAACGGACACGCACTCGCCCAACCCGACCGAACACGCACTCGCCCAAACCGACCGGACAGGCACTCGTCCCAAACCGACCGGACAGGCACTCGTCCCAAACCGACCGGACACGCACTCGCCCCAAACCGAGGGGACACGCACTCGCCCAAACCGACCGGACACGCACTCGCCCAACCCGACCGGACACGCACTCGACCAAACCGACCGGACACGCACTCGCCCAACCCGACCGGACACGCACTCGCCCAACCCGACCGGACACGCACTCGCCCAAACCGACCGGACAGGCACTCGCCCAACCCGACCGGACACGCACTCGACCAACCCGACCGGACAGGCACTCGCCCAAACCGACCGGACACGCACTCGCCCAACCCGACCGGACACGCACTCGCCCAAACCGACCGGACAGGCACTCGCCCAACCCGACCGGACATGCACTCGACCAACCCGACCGGACAGGCACTCGCCCAAACCGACCGGACACGCACTCGCCCAAACCGACCGGACACGCACTCGCCCAAACCGACCGGACACGCACTCGTCCCCAACCGACCGGACACGCACTCGCCCAAACCGACCGGACACGCACTCGCCCAAACCGACCGGACACGCACTCGCCCAAACCGACCGGACACGCACTCGCCCAAACCGACCGGACACGTACTCGTCCCCAACCAACCGGACACGCACTCGCCCAAACCGACCGGACACGCACTCGCCCAAACCGACCGAACACGCACTCGTCCCCAACCGACCGGACACGCACTCATCCCAAACCGACCGGACACGCACTCGCCCAAACCGGACAGCTGAAGAAATAAAATCATCTGGTCTTTTTTTACTGATGGATACTGAAGTTTCTGAATCACTTTGTGTGGTCAAAATCCAGCGCACACACACACACACACACACACAATCTTCAGCCAACTCTCATGCCCTTCAGCAATCTGTGTTCAGCTTGTAGTGTACAAATGAAGCTGTGTGTTTTGTGTGTGTGTGTGTGTGTGTGTGTGTGTGTGTGTGTGTGTGTGTGTGTGTGTGTGTGTGTGTGTGTGTGTGCATGTGTATGAGTGTGTGCTGCCCCTGTCTGAATTCTCTCAGTGGAACGCTGCAGGCAGGTAGGAGGCTGAAATTATTAAAAGGTGCAGAATGGTTTGTGCATGTGTGTGAACCAAATTGTACACCGGGGAAAACACACACACCCCTAATCCCTGTTGTGATGCTGCTACAACTTTTTCCTCACTGTCACAAGACTGTCTTCTCAACTGCTCTCTCTCTCTCTCTCTCTCTCTCTCTCTCTCTCTCTCTCTCTCACACACACACACACACACACACACACAGTGTAAATCTCTCACGCGTTGCCTGACTGACTGCTGATCGGTTTCTCCCTCATCCTCAGCACAAAAAGCTGGAATGATGCTAGCTAGCTAAACGTGCCCAGGATGTCTATGGAGGCAATGCCTAGGTCTAATACCTAGCTTGTTAAAGTAATAAATTAATCACGGTAGCTAACTAGCAAGTTAGTCAGTTAGTCAAATGATTCTTAGTCAGTTAACTGATATATAATAGATTAGACCAGATCTCCCTCCTGACTGACCGGAACAACAGCCATCTTAGAAAGGTGTCTGATATAATAACACACAGCCAAAACAAATTTGTCCATGAAGCCTTTTCCAAGCAGGAACATACCTGCATCCACACTGACGTCCGAATATAGTGCCTCACTTGGGGTCTGTAGTACAATAGATTAGCACAGTGTACAGCGGAGTATACTTGGAACTAGGAGTGTTAGGAGTATGTTAGGATAAAACTTTAGTATATGAATGTAACATGCAGTATAGTAGGATAAAGTGAAATATAGTGGACAGACTGGAGTATAGTAGGATAAAGTACAGTAAAGTAGGAGAAAGTGCCGGTCCAAAGCCCTGATAGCATCAAGAAGGGGATCCGGTGTAAAAATTCGAATAAAGTACGTGGAAGAGTTCCATACCGCAGTGGTCCCTAACCTTTTTTTCACAGCGAACCGGTCAATGTTTGATAATTTTACCACGGCCCACTTGGGGTGGGGGTGGGGTCTATACAAATAAATAAAATTTTTTCATTTAATTGTATTTAATCATGCCTTTTTAACTCACTACAGCACTAAATCAATGAGAACCCTGAGCTTGTTTCTTTACAACGAGACGGTTCCATCTGGGGTAATAGGAGACAATGACACCCGAAGTGTGTCGCTTATGTCCAGTTTATTCCGTTGTTTTGTTTCGGTTGCCATCACTGCAGAAATCCCCGCTTCACACAGATAGGATGTCGGAAATGGCGAAAGGGATGTAAGTGCTGTGGTGACAATCTCAGGGTATTCCACCATGACTTTAATCCAGAACACCGGCAGAGTTTCTAACTTTCTAACGACGTCTGTTTCGTCTCATTTTTGCTCATTTGTGGGTTAAATTTGAGCAAACACAATATACACCAAGCACTGTTAAACATGACAAAGTACCGGTGAACAGAGAGAAGAGCGATACACACCTTCTCTCTCCACCAAAGCTACAACACCACTGCCGCTCGCAGCCGCTCAGCTCCAGACGTCACCTAAACCCGGCCCGATATCATGATATTTTGCGCATGCGCGGTATCGGTGCGGCTTTAGGTGACGTCTCTCAGCTCCCGGTTAACCTCTCGTCCATGGAAAGTCGCACAAACCCGAGACAAATACACCTCAGTAAATAAAATGGAAAAATTTAATGTTCCTTGGGCGGCCCGGTACCATTTGGTCCACGGACCGGTACCGGTCCGCGGCCCGGGGGTTGGGGACCACTGCCATACCGGATCAGTTGAGCCCCAGGTTACCAACAACCGCCATAGGTATTGTTGGTCCACAGGGTACTGGCGGAAACTGCTACTGTTGGGCAAAGGAGAAAAAGAAAAGGGGTGGAAGGCATTTACAGAAGCAGTGATAAAGCAGGAAGGACAGAAGTGTGGAACACAGTGACAACGATGGAGTGGAGAAATGTACACATACTTTGTGTACAAGAGGTTAAGTGGGAGGGGTTTAAAGCCGGGAGTATTGAGGTGGGTTCAAACTGTTTTCCCAATTTGTAGATGAGAAAAGAAAGGGTGTGGGTGTAATCCTGAAGGGAGAGTATATTAAACGTGTAGTTGAAGTGAAGTGTGTGTCTGACACAGTGATGGTTGTGAAGTTGGAAATTAAAGGGTGTTGATGAATCATTGCATATGCCCCACGAGTGGTGTGTGGCCGAGGAGAAAGAAGATGTTTGAGTGAGTTAGATGAAGTGCTGGAGAGTATACTCAAGGAAGAAAGAGTTGGTTATTGGAGCAGACTTCAACAGGCATGTTGGTGAGGAAAAGAGGTGATGGGGTGGTACGGTAGAGTCAAGGAAAGGAAGGTGGAAGGACAGATGGTGATAAATTCGGAAATGGCAGTGGCGAATACATATTTAAGAAGGAGGACCACAGGGTGACACATATGATTGGAGGAAGGTGCACACAAGGAACTATGTCCTATGCAGGTGATGAAACCAGAAAAAGATTGTAAAGTAGTGGGAGAGGAAAGTGTAGATAGACAGCATCAGAAAGGTGGTCTGT
This sequence comes from Tachysurus fulvidraco, assembly GCF_022655615.1. Lineage (NCBI taxonomy): Eukaryota > Metazoa > Chordata > Actinopteri > Siluriformes > Bagridae > Tachysurus > Tachysurus fulvidraco. The sequence goes on along the minus strand of NC_062527.1, from coordinate 21,221,682 downwards.
GTGATGACTTTGGAAGCACAGACAAGGAGACAAGCAAGGACCGAATCCAGGATCAGATGATGTGTGAAATCCAGAAAGGTGATGGGACAGGTGCTAGGAGGTGAATAAAGGGTGCTGGAAAATTGGGTAGTTACTGCAAAAGCGATGGAAGGCAGCTAGGAAGGTGCTAAGGTGTGACATCTAGACAGAGGAAGAAAGACAAAGAGACAGAATTGTGAGAAAGAATTGAGATAGACATAGAGATGAAAGAAGTAGACAAGAGTACAAAGAGATGTAGTGCAGGGTAAAGGGAGACCTGGAAAATATGGAGAGATGTATGGACACTAAGGAAGGTACTTTGAGGATCTTGTGAACGAAGAAAATGAAAGAGAGCACAAAGGCTGGATGATGTGGAGATCAGGAAGTCCAGGGGATTGGTAAGGATAACGTGAGGACAGCTATTAAGAGGATGAAGAATGAAAAGTCAGTTTCCCAGATGACATACCAGAGGAGGCATGGAGATGTTCAGGAGAGATGACAGTGAACAAAATCTTTGGAGAAGATGCCTGAGGAGTGGAGAAGAAGTGCACTGGTACAGATTTTTACACAGGCATAAAGTTGATCAGTAGCACCGTGAGGGTAAGGGGAAAATAGTGGATTCTGTGATCTCCCTGTATACTCTCTCTCTTGGTGAAGCTATTTCCTCACATAGGTTCTCTTACCACTATGCTGAAAACACTCCACTTATCTTCTCTTTCCCGCCTCAGATACCACAGCTTCTGCTCGAATCTCAGCAGGTCTGGCAGACCTATCATCATGGATGACGGCTCATCAGTTGAAGCTCAATATTAGCAACACTGAACTTCAGATCATCAGGTGATTCATCCCCAGGTCAGAACCTTTCAATACACCTGCTCAACGATTTGACCTCCCGTTCAGTCACAGCTCGCAACCTTGGGGAAATGATAGACAATTGACTGTCCTTTTCCTTGCACGTTGCTAACGACACGCTCATGTCAGTTCATGTCATGTCAGTACAACATCGGAAGGATTCGGCCATTTTTTTGTCCACTCAGGCTGCTCAGGTACTTGTTCAGTCTCTTGTCATCTCAAGACAGGACAATTGCAGCTCACTGCTGTCAGGTCTACCTCTGAACGCAATGATCGTAAATGCAGCTACACGATTTGATTTCAACGTGGCTAAATTATCATATGCCCACTGCAGCGCTCCTCCACTGGCTTCTGGTAGTTGATAAAAGCCAAAATTGGACAAGCTCCCTCTTACCTCGCTTCTCACACTGCACCTCGTTACCTCAGATCTACCAGCACAGCTTGACTGGTCCCACCATCTCTCAGGCAAGTATACAACAAGACTCTTTTCTGTTCTGGCTCCGAGGTGATGAAATGAACTTCCTCTAGATGTCTGAACAGCTGAGTCACTGGCTATCTTCAAACGACAGGTGAAGACCTACCTCTTGCTGAAATACTTGAACTAACACTTTATACACTGTTTGTTGTATGTGTATATTAAAAAAAAACACCCTGAACAGTTTTAGGTTGATAGTATCCTAAAGCCCTATTCGGACGGGATTAGTTTTACGTGGGGACGTGGAGTAATGCAATTTTACCTCAGGACGTGTGTAATATTAATTGGCCAATTCGCACGGGACAAGACATCTCAATAAAACTAGCAGAAGTGGGAGGGGTAACTCGCTTTACGCACCACAGTAACCTCCTCGTCGTCATGTGCGTATGACGTATGAGTATGAGTATGAGTATAGTATGTTTCAAGCGCCTTCATGCTTGCAAAACGCGCCAAAAACTTTTAAACAGGAAAAGACGGACCTTTTTACAGAAGGTAAAAGTCGCCGTAATATTTACTGACATTGTCCGTAATGATTACCGAGATGGCGCATTCGGACGGGACTAAAATCACAGAGAAGCTCTGGTAATAATTACTTTACCTCCACGTCCCCACGTAAAACTAGTCCCGTCCGAATAGGGCTTAAGTCTGTAACCTATTGAACCAGTGTTAATGTATTCGCCAATAGAGACTTAAAAGCACCGTTGTACGCCATCCTGGATAAGGATGTCTGCCAAATGCTGTAAATGTAAATGTGAATGAGAGAAGAGGTGATGATCTGTGAGCAGCAATATGGTTTCATTTCAATGAAGAGCACCACAGATGCAATGTTTGCTTTGAGAAAGTTGATGAAGTAGTACAGGGAAGGTCAGAATGAATTGCATTGTGTGCTTGTGGATTTAGAGAAGTGTACAACAGGATACAGAGGGAGGAGAAAGTCAGGAAAGGCAGATAAGTATGTGAGGGTGGTGAAGGATATGTATGAGGACAGAGTGACAGCGGCGAGGTGTGCAGTAGAAATGAAAGACTGGTTCATGGTGGAAGTGGGACTGCATCAATAATCAGCGATTAGCCCTTTATTGTTTGCTGTGGTGATGGACAGGTTGACAGATGGGATCAGACAGCAGGGCTCGTGGACTATGATGCTCGTGAATAACATTTTGATCTGTAGTTAGAGTAGAGAAGAGGTTAAGTTGAGCCTGGAGAGGTGGAAGTATGCACTAGAGACAAAGGGAATGAAAGTCAGAAGTAACATAAAGTGGTGTGTAGTAGGATGAAGTAGAATAAAGACAATGAGGTTTGTGTATAGTAATGTGTATAGTGTAAAGTTGAGTATAAAATAGTAGTTATAGAATTTATAGAATAGAAAGAATATATATATTATAAGTGGAGTATAACAGGATGAAGTAGAATTAAGTCAATAGAGTAGAGTATAGTAAGGTAAAGGGAAGTATAGTATGTTAAAGGGGAGTATAGTACGTTAAAGGGGAGTATAGTAAGTTAAAGGGGAGTATAGTAAGTTAAAGGGGAGTATAGTATGTTAAAGGGGAGTATAGTATGTTAAAGGGGAGTATAGTATGTTAAAGGGGAGTATAGTAAGTTAAAGGGGAGTATAGTATGTTAAAGGGGAGTATAGTATGTTAAAGGGGAGTATAGTAAGTTAAAGGGGAGTATAGTAAGGTAAAGGGAAGTATAGTATGTTAAAGGGGAGTATAGTACGTTAAAGGGGAGTATAGTAAGTTGAAGGGGAGTATAGTATGTTAAAGGGGAGTACAGTAAATTAAAGGGGACTTTAATATATTACAGGGGAGTATAGTATGTTAAAGGGGAGTATAGTAAGTTAAAGGGGAGTATAGTATGTTAAAGGGGAGTATAGTACGTTAAAGGGGAGTATAGTAAGTTGAAGGGGAGTATAGTATGTTAAAGGGGAGTACAGTAAATTAAAGGGGACTTTAATATATTACAGGGGAGTATAGTATGTTAAAGGGGAGTATAGTAAGTTAAAGGGGAGTATAGTAAGGTAAAGGGAAGTATAGTATGTTAAAGGGGAGTATAGTACGTTAAAGGGGAGTATAGTAAGTTAAAGGGGAGTATAGTAAGTTAAAGGGGAGTATAGTATGTTAAAGGGGAGTATAGTATGTTAAAGGGGAGTATAGTATGTTAAAGGGGAGTATAGTAAGTTAAAGGGGAGTATAGTATGTTAAAGGGGAGTATAGTATGTTAAAGGGGAGTATAGTAAGTTAAAGGGGAGTATAGTAAGTTAAAGGGGAGTATAGTATGTTAAAGGGGAGTATAGTACGTTAAAGGGGAGTATAGTAAGTTGAAGGGGAGTATAGTATGTTAAAGGGGGAGGTACAGTAAATTAAAGGGGACTTAATATATTACAGGGGAGTATTGTATGTTTATGGGGAGTATAGTAATTTAAAGGGGAGTATAGTATGTTAAAGGGGAGTATAGTACGTTAAAGGGGAGTATAGTAAGATGAAGGTGAGTATAGTATGTTAAAGGGGAGTACAGTAAATTAAAGGGGACTTTCATATATTACAGGGGGGAGTTTAGTTAGATAGATGTTAAAGGGGAGTATAGTAAGTTAAAGGGGAGTATAGTAAGTTAAAGTGGATTATAGTATGTTAAAGGTGAGTATAGTTAGTTAAAGGGGAGTATAGTAAGTTAAAGGGGAGGAAAGGGAAAGGAAAGGGAAGGGGAAGATGAGGGAAGAGGGGGAGAGTTCAGAGGATGCAGGGGGGAGGTAGGGTAAAGTGGGAGGGGGGGGGAGCGGTGGAGTATGGGTGTGGTAGGAGGAGGGGGGTAAGGGATGTGGGGGGAACACGTAGGATTCTAGGGAGGATGGGGTGAGGAGTTAGTTAGTGGGATGCAGCGGTGGTAGTGGTACGGTGCGTAGGGAGGAGGGAGGGGTCGGGTGGTGGAGAGGGGTGGGGGGTGGTAGAGGTAGAGGATAAGCTAGTGAGTGGGTGAGAGGGAGGTGAGGGGAGGAGGGATAGAGGGTAGGAGGGTTGGGGTATGTTGGAGGGAGGAGAGGGGCGGGAGGGGGAGGGGGAGTGGGGGAGAGAGGGGGGGGGGGTTAGGCGGGGTACGGGAGAGAGGAGGAGTGATGGGGGGGTGGGTGGGGGGAGAGAGGAAGGGAGAGAGAGGTGGTGGGGTGGGGGGAGTTGGAGGAGGGGGTGAGGTAGTTAGATGTTGTGGGGTGAGGGGGTGGGAGGGGCGAGGAGATAAGTGGGGGGAGAGGTGGGGGGGGGGTGGGAGGCAAGCGGGGGCGGGGGGGGCTATGGGGGGTGTTGGGGGAGGTGTTGGTGTGCGAGGAGTTGGGGATGTGGAAAGAGGTAGAGGGGGGTGCAGGTGAGGAGGGGAGGGGCGCGGGAGGTGTCGGTGTGTGATAGGGATAATGGTTGTCGGAGGTAGATAGGTGGATGGTAGAGGGGGGGGAGAGTGGGATGGGGAGGGTGTTTTGAGTGGGTTTGGGGTAGGATTTTAGGGGGGGCTGGGAGTGTTTAGAGCGTGAGGGGGGGTTGTTATTCGCTCCCTTCTCCTTTGTTTGCCCCCCCTCCCCCGCGGGGGTGGATGAGGAGGTCTGGTAGGAGGGTCATGTGGGATGGGGTGGTGTCGAGGTGTGCTGGGGGATGTGCAGTGTAGGGTGTCGAGGGGGATATAGGAGAGGCCGCGAGGTATCAGTGCCGGGGTCAGGGGGGTGTTAGAGTGGGGGTATGAGAGAGTGACTTGGCGAGAGTAAGGGGGGAGTCGGTGGGGTTGGACCGTTGCCCCCCGGAGTTCAGCGATCCCTTCGGCTTGTTATGGGGGGAGGAGAGGCTGACGGAGGATCTTGAGCGTGTGGAGGGTGGGGAGAGCCCGCGGAGCCCGGGAGATGGGGGGGGAGGGCGAGACGGGTGGGGAGGCCTGGCGGGCGACGAGCTTCCGGGCCCGCGGGAGAGAGGAGGTCGTGGGGTGCATGGGAGAGGGAGAAGAGGTAGGAGAGGGACGCCCGGGGGGGAGGGGAGACCTGGTGTGGTTAGGGGGGGGAGTTCCTCACCCCCCCTCCACCCGAGGGGGAGGCGCAGACCCCCCCGAGTCATTCCGGGGGGGTGGGGCGCGTGTAAGTAGTAGGTTGGATCCTACTAGAACGACGTGTGCGTGCGGGGGGGACGGCGTATGAGGGTAGTCGGTCTTAGGGTAGCGGAGCCCCCGAGGGCGCCGGGCGCGGGGAGGTTGACGGCAGGCTCCGGGAGGGCGCTCCGCCTGAGAGGGCGGGCTGGGTGGTAGAGTAAGTGGGGGTTGAGGGGTTCCGTGTGGGGATTTGGCCCAGTGGAAGGGGCCGACAGCCGCCGGGGGAGCATCGCCCAGAGGCCCCCCCCGGGGGAGGAGATGGCCCGGTGGGAGGAGTGAGGTGGATAGGAGTGCGAGAGGAAGTGGGGTTGTTAGTTGGCGCCCTGCGGGCGCGGTGCCGGCCGGCCTCGGGAGTAGGTGTGCGCATGGTAGAGTGTCCTTTTGCAGCGTAGGGCCTCAGGGGAAGCGGGGGGTGTTGAGTGAGGCACGGAGGGAGACGTATGGAGGGAGCGTGGTTGGGAGGCCCGGCCCGGGAGGTGGGTGGGGGTTGGTTTTTTCAGGTGCCCTCGGGGGAGGAGGATCCCCGAGGGGTGCCTTCGGAGCCCTGAGCAGTCGTGCGGGGCACGGGTAGAGAGGGACTTCCCGTCGCTGTAGTGCGGTTGGGAGAGTAAGGTGAGAGGCGTGGGACAGGGTGTAGAGGCGCTAGGTAGAGCCGGGCGGGAGTTGGGTGGGCCTCCCTCAGGGTGTTGGTGGGAGAGGGGGTTGCACGGGGGGTGGGGAGATTAGGGGGCGTATTGAGCGGAGTTGGAGAAGATGAGGGGGGGAGAGCGTGGAGATCGGGAGATCTGGAGAGCTAAGGGTCCCCCCCGTCGGTACTGAGGTTTGTGGGAACATGTAGTAGTGTGATGGTGGCCAGGGTTGGGAGAGGCTTGGAGAGTTTCCTTGGTTGTGGGTTTTCATGAGTAGCCCTGCCCCTCGTGTGGGAGGGCCTCCGTTGTTGTCCGTATAGTTCTGGAAGGTGTTTGATGGGTATAACCGTTTTGATCTTATTAGGTGTTTTCTGGTATGAGGTTTATAGGCCTTGTGTAGTTATAGTCCTTCCGTAGGGACGTTTGTGTAGCCCCGTGGTTGTGGACCGACTAGTCTCTTTATAGTGTCGTGATGTAGTTCGTTATAGTCCCTTGGTCGGGTTCTTTCACTTTTTTATATCCATTTTATTTTGTATAGTTTTTTTAGCCTATTATTTTTTTTCCGTATTATAGTAGTTTCCTGTTTTTTATATTATTCTTTTTAAGCTTTTATAGGTTGTTTATTTTTTAATTTTTTGTTATCAACCGCTATGACAGCAGGCACAAAAGCGTAGCGTTGGTTATTTGGACGACGAAACGTTCGAGGGGGTGGGGGGTGGAGGGGGGGGAGGGGGGGAGGGGGGTGGGGCGGGGGTAGAGCCTTTACGAGAGGGATGGCTGGTCCTTCGGACGGGGGAGGACGAGGCTTAGGGGACGGGTAAGGGAGGAGGTAGTGAGGGGGGGTGCGGTGAGGGGGTGGGAGGGGTGGGCCGGGAGGAGGAGGGGCGTTTCGAGGGGTGGGGTAGACGGGAGAGCCCGAGGAGTCTAGGGCGGTTCGGCCGGCCCGGGTTGGCGAGTGCCTGGCGTGGGGAGGGGTATAGAGTTGTGAGACCGGAACCTGAGGGTGGTGTGGACGACGGAGTGGTTTGGTACCTGTATGGCGTCGGAGAGTCCCGTCGCAGTCCGGCCCGCACGACCGGCCCGACTTAGACGGAGCTGGTGTGGGGCGGAGGGTGAGCGGACGGGTAGGCACTAGGAGAGGCCCGGGGTGGGGGTCCCCCAGGTGGGTGATCAGTTGCCGAGTGCCACGCGTGGGGCCTCGCCGGTAGCTGGGCGGGTACCCGCGGAGGAGAAGGTAGAGGAGGGGGGTGGTTGGAGATCTGGTTTACGGGGTGGGGAGGGGGTGGGGGGCGTGGGAGGGGTGTGGTGCTGATAGTAGGCGAGAGGGCACCACGGAGGCCGGAGGAGGTATCGGAGAGCCCCGGCGGGGGGGACCCCCCCCCGGTCCGGGGATAAGAGGCGTTGTTTGCGCCCTTCCCGTCAGTTGAGAGTTTTGGGTGTGGAGAGTACCCGGTTGGGGGGATTGCTTCGTGGAGCACGTCCCGGGATGGACGCGGAGGGTTTGGTGGGGGTAGTGGATGAGCGGGGGGAGGGGGAGTTGTTGCTGTGGGAGAGAGAGGGGTGAGTGGTTGGGGGGGAGGTTTGGAGGAGGGTATATTGTTGAGGGGGGGTGTTTCTGCGGGGGTATAGTAGGTTGGTGTGGGTAGGTGTGGGGACTAGTAGGTGGTAGACTTATATTGGATGTATTATTTTGTGTTTATCAGGTTGATAGGCTGGGTTTATAAGTTTTTTTTCTTATTAGGGAGTTTTGGTCGGTTTATGGTTTTTATATTGATATTAAGGTTAAAGGGGGGGAGGTCGAGTCCTATAGTAAGGTAACGGGGGCCGTATGATTATGTTAAAGGGGCGTGTGTCTGTT
>NC_062527.1:21203734-21208734 GCF_022655615.1 Tachysurus fulvidraco | reverse complement strand
CTCCAAACGACAGTAAACAAACCAATCTCTCGAATAAATCGCATCAGGATACGGCATGAGCTGGCACCGGCAGCGTGACTACAGAACCGACAGAACCTCGAGTTCCACACCATTCCGTTTTTACAGGGCGATGAGTTGTTCATGACAATATCATCCAAACAATGGCTATAGTCACAAACTCATTCGTCGATCACAAGATATTCTATCCGTCTAAAATAACGGGATCTAGGCCGCATTCTAGAAAGTTCTGGAGAGTCTAAAATGTTTGAGAGAGTGACTTTAGTTAGTGTGCAACAGGTTTGCAGAAAGGTTCATGTACTGGGGTTGTTCTAGATAGCAGGAATGGCTTCTTTTACCTTACAGTGTGTGCACTCTGCTCTTTCTGTTTGGGGCATCTGGAATCTAGACATGTTTTACAATGTGTCAGGGAACCAGAACGTTCCTGGATTTCTCGAATGTGCATCTGCCTTCAACATTGTACATCAGTGCTGCAGATGCTCTAGAGATCAGGGGTCTAAAATCATTCATTCATTCATTCATCTTCTACCGCTTATCCGAACTTCTCGGGTCACGGGGAGCCTGTGCCTATCTCAGGCGTCATCGGGCATCGAGGCAGGATACACCCTGGACGGAGTGCCAACCCATCACAGTGCACACACACACTCTCATTTACTCACACACACACACACACACTACGGACAATTTTCCAGAGATGCCAATCAACCTACCATGCATGTCTTTGGACCGAGGGAGGAAACCGGAGTACCCGGAGGAAACCCCCGAGGCACGGGGAGAACATGCAAACTCCACACACACAAGGTGGAGGCGGGAATCGAACCCCGACCCTGAAGGTGTGAGGCGAACGTGCTAACCACTAAGCCACCGTGCCCCACCAAATGACTGACGTAGTCAAACTTGCGCTGGGAGACCCCAATGGATTTCTAATCCATCGCCTTAATCACTCGGCCATGACTACAAGCGCGGGGTCTAAAATGCTCCAGGGAATTGTACTGAATGTTTCTTGGTTTCTCGTATGGTCATCTGGTGCTGCTATGGTGTATCAGGGTCTAGAATATTCTAGAGCTTTCTTGTATATTCTGCTTCAACGTTTTTTTGGGGGTTTTTTTCCCAGGGGTCTAAAACCGGTCTCGATGATTCTAGAGTGTGTTCCTGGAAATGTAAACCTGGTGCTGCCTTTGAGCATCAGGGTCTAGAATGTTATAGAGATTTCTGCTCTTCAACCTTTCATTTGGGTGTCTAAAATGGGACTTGAGCAGTGGTCCCCAACCCCCGGGCCGCGGACCGGTACTGGTCCGTGGACCAAATGGTACCAGGCCACCCAAGGAACATTAAATTATTTCCATTTTATTTACTGTGGTGTATTTCTCTCGGGTTTGTGCGACTTTCCATGGACGAGAGGTTAACCGGGAGCTGAGAGACGTCACCTAAAGCCGCACCGATACCGCGCATGCGCAAAATATCATGATATCGGGCCGGGTTTAGGTGACGTCTGGAGCTGAGCGGCTGCGAGCGGCAGTGGTGTTGTAGCTTTGGTGGAGAGAGAAGGTGTGTATCGCTCTTCTCTCTGTTCACCGGTACTTTGTCATGTTTAACAGTGCTTGGTGTACGTGTATATTGTGTTTGCTCAAATTTAATCCACAAATGAGCAAAAATGAGACGAAACAGACGTCGTTAGAAAGTTAGAAACTCTGCCGGTGTTCTGGATTAAAGTCATGGTGGAATACCCTGAGATTGTCACCACAGCACTTACATCCCTATCGCCATTTCCGACATCCTATCTGTGTGAAGCGGGATTTTCTGCAGTGATGGCAACCGAAACAAAACAACGGAATAAACTGGACATAAGCAACACACTTCGGGTGTCATTGTCTCCTATTACCCCAGATGGAACCGTCTCGTTGTAAAGAAACAAGCTCAGGGTTCTCATTGATTTAGTGCTGTAATGAGTTAAAAAGGCATGTTTAAATACAATTAAATTAAAATTATTCATTATTTATTATTAATTAATGTTATTAACCCTCACCCCCAGCGGGCCGCGGTGAAATTATCAAACATTGACCGGTCCTCGGTGAAAAAAAGGTTAGGGACCACTGCTCTAGAGGATTCCAGAGCATGTTTTGCTCTGCTCATGTGCTACTGCCATTATGCACCAGAGCATGTCTGGGTCTCTGCTAAGTGCCTCTGGTCCCGACAGTGTGCCTGAGTATTTAATACGTAATCTAAAATGTTCTAGAAAGTCACAGACTGATCTCGAAGTTTCAAAACAACGTCGGTCCGATACCGTGTACCGGGTCAGAACAGAAATCCATCATCTGACCCTGACGACACCACGTCGGTGACGTCTCCCTCCCCCCTCACTGTCTCGCTGTCACTAGTGTTTAGAAGTAAACAACATTACATGACATTTCTGAGAAACGCTCGTGATCCGACTAGACGTTCTGGAAAATGACAACAGGTCAGACTGAGGACAAAGACATGCTGATGGAGGGAACTTCACGACTGACGAATCAGCCAGAGGAAGAAAAGGAAAAGAAAGAGAAGAGGGCAGCGAGGACAAGTGTAGCCCTGCTGACTGAGACAGTCTGAGTGTGTGTGTGTGTGTGTGTGTGTGTGTGTGTGTGTGTGTGTGTGTGTGTGTGTGTGTGTGTGTATGAGGAAGACCGGACGTTCTTTTCACCCATTACACGTCAACTCGCACTCACACGCACGTTGATACCATCACACAGCTTTAAAATGACCTACCTCCTTCTCTCTCACCTTCATCCTCCTTTCATCTCTCTTATCTCATCTGTCTATCTCTCTGTTTTCCTCAGTTGTCTCGTCCGTTAATCTTTCCTACACTACTCACTTTCTTTTTCTGAACTATGATCTCATCTTGTCTAACCCTGCCTCCCATTCTCTCTTCAACCTCATCTATCCATCTCTCTCACTCGTTCTCCTTTAATCGCTTTTGCGTCTGTCCATCTTTTTTCCACTTCGCCCCTTGTTTCGTCAGTCTTAATAAAAACCCTCTTTTTTTTCGTATCCTCCCCTTCCATGTTTGTCCATCAGTCTGTCTCGCGCATCCTACCGCCTTTATCTCTCTATCTGTCCATTCATCTCTTTTGATCCCTTCATCACTCTTATTCTTCTTTTATTTTTTATCTCAAACTTCATTGTCTTTTGTATCTCTATCTATACTCGCTCACCATTTTTAGTCTGTTTCTTTATCCCTACATTAGTCATTTCTTCCTGTCTAAATCTCTCTCTCTTTCACACACACATACACACACACACACACACACACACACACACACAATACATTTATGTTCAAGCTAACACACGCATTCATTCACATTAATTTTGGCTCTTAAATAGGAAACATTTATGCTAGTGGAGTTACTCTAGCTCTGTGTGGTGTGGGGTGGTGTGGTGTAGTATAGTGGAGTGTGGTTTAGCGTAGTGTACCATAGTGTAGTGTACTGTAGCATAGTGTAGTGTGGTGTAGTGTGGTGTAGCGTGGTGTAGTGTAGTGTACTGTAGCATAGTGTAGCATAGTGTAGTGTGGTGTAGCGTGGTGTAGCGTGGTGTAGTGTAGCATGGTGTAGTGTGGTGTAGTGTAGTGTACTGTAGCATAGTGTAGTGTGGTGTAGTGTGGTGTAGCGTGGTGTAGTGTAGCATGGTGTAGTGTGGTGTAGTGTAGTGTACTGTAGCATAGTGTAGCATAGTGTAGTGTACTGTAGCATAGTGTAGTGTGGTGTAGTGTGGTGTAGCGTGGTGTAGTGTAGTGTACTGTAGCATAGTGTAGTGTGGTGTAGTGTGGTGTAGCGTGGTGTAGTGTGGTGTAGTGTGGTGTACTGTAGCATAGTGTAGTGTGGTGTAGTGTGGTGTAGCGTGGTGTAGCGTGGTGTAGTGTAGTGTACTGTAGCATAGTGTAGTGTGGTGTAGTGTGGTGTAGCGTGGTGTAGTGTAGTGTACTGTAGCATAGTGTAGTGTGGTGTAGCGTGGTGTAGTGTAGTGTACTGTAGCATAGTGTAGTGTGGTGTAGCGTGGTGTAGTTTACTGTAGCATAGTGTAGCATAGTGTAGTGTGGTGTAGCGTGGTGTAGTGTAGTGTACTGTAGCATAGTGTAGTGTGGCATAGTGTAGTGTACTGTAGCATAGTGTAGCATAGTGTAGTGTACTGTAGCATAGTGTAGTGTGGTGTAGCGTGGTGTAGTGTAGTGTAGTGTACTGTAGCATAGTGTAGTGTGGTGTAGCGTGGTGTAGTGTAGTGTAGTGTACTGTAGCATAGTGTAGTGTGGTGTAGCGTGGTGTAGTGTAGTGTACTGTAGCATAGTGTAGTGTAGTGTAGTGTACTGTAGCATAGTGTAGTGTGGTGTAGCGTGGTGTAGTGTAGTGTACTGTAGCATAGTGTAGTGTGGTGTAGCGTGGTGTGGTGTAGTGTAGTGTACTGTAGCATAGTGTAGTGTGGCATAGTGGAGAGTAGTGTAGCGTGGTGTAGTGTAGCATGGTGTAGTGTAGCATGGTGTAGTGTAGTGTGGTGTAGTGTAGCGTGGTGTAGTGTAGCATAGTGGAGCGTAGTGTAGTGTAGCGTGGTGTAGTGTAGCATAGTGGAGCGTAGTATAGCGTGGTGTAGTGTAGCGTGGTGTAGTGTAGCATAGTGGAGCGTAGTGTAGCGTGGTGTAGTGTAGCGTGGTGTAGCATAGTAGAGCGTAGTGTAGCGTGGTGTAGTGTAGCGTAGTGTAGTGTAGCGTGGTGTAGTGTAGTGTACTGTAGCGTAGTATAGCATGGTGTAGTGTATCATGGTGTAGTGTAGCGTGGTGTAGTGTAGTGTACTGTAGCGTAGTGTAGCATGGTGTAGTGTAGCATGGTGTAGTGTAGCGTGGTGTAGCATAGTGTAATGTAGCATAGTGTAATGTAGCATAGTGTAATGTAGCATAGTGTACTGTAGCATAGTGTAATGTAGCATAGTGGAGCATGTGTAGCGTGGTGTAGTGT
>NC_062527.1:21173734-21198734 GCF_022655615.1 Tachysurus fulvidraco | reverse complement strand
TCCACCATCCTGAGGACTACAAGTTCCTACTCCTATCATGCTGAGATCTACGAGCTCTTCTGTCACCATGCTGAAGTCTACAAGCTCCAACTCCCATCACGCCGAGATCTATGAGCTCCGACTGCCACCACGCTGAGTTCTACAAGATTCTACTCCCGCATGCAAAGGACTACAAGCTCTAACTCCCATCACACTGAAATCTACGAGCTCCTACTGTCACCATCCTGAGATCTACAAGCTCCTACTTCCACCATCCAGAGATCTACAAGCTCCTACTCCCACCATCCTGAGGTCTACAAGCTCCAACTCCCATCACACTGAGGTCTATGAGCTCCAACTCCCACCATCCTGAGATCTACAAGCTCCTACTTCCACCATCCAGAGATCTACAAGCTCCTACTCCCACCATCCTGAGGTCTACAAGCTCCAACTCCCATCACACTGAGGTCTATGAGCTCCAACTCCCACCATGCTGAGGTCTACAAGCTTCTACTCCCGCATGCAAAGGACTACAAGCTCTAACTCCCATCACACTGAAATCTATGAGATCCTACTGTCACCATGCTGAGGTCTACAAGGCTATGAGCTCCTACTCCTATCATGCTGAGATCTACAAGCTCCTACTCCCACCATTTTTAAGGACTACAAGGCTCCTACTTCCGATATGCCGAGGTCTTCTTGTTACCAAACCGAAGGTCTATATGCTCCTTATTCCACCACCCTGATGTGTACAGGTACCAACTCAAACAATCCACATGTCTATAAGCTCTTCATCACCAACCCAACATCTACCAGCTCTTACTCTTAGGATCCTGAGATCCACAAGCTCCTATTCCTCACATCCAGAGGTCTACAAGGTTGACGCCGACACAGTGAAACACACTTATGGAGAAAAGCAGGAGAGAAAAGGCATTTTGTGTGTGAGCCTGAAATCACAGTGATGAATAAATAATAAATAAATAATAAATAAATAAAAGCTTCATATGACTGTGTTTCCCTCAAGTGCAGCTCTTAGCATTGCCCTGATCGCTCTCACTGGGTGATTCACTGGTCCACACACACCACATAGGCTGTATAACATGATCACTCTCAAACACACTCAGAGCTATTCTCATCTGTACACACACATCTCTCTACACACATCTGAACGCTCTACACACTCACACTGTAAGTATTCTAACCGAGATAAAAGGGCTGCTGTCAATGCTTTAGTTCTCATCTTTTAGAACTAATGAATGTGATTCTCTGCGTAGACGCTGCGTCATCCACCCGGTCATTAGTCATTAGCGGTGACCTGAGCTACGGTCATTATTACTGTTTATTCTGGTGTCATTGGTGTGAGCCGCGACGAACGGCAAGGACGGTGCGGCTCAAGGACGGACGTCGCTTTCACAAAGCTTTTCGATTATCTTCTTCTTTAAACCGCATTTATTCATTTTTATTGACATTAAAATAGAGCTTACAGGGTTCATGTAAAAATATGGGCCAGTAGAGCAGTCTCTAAATTCCCCTACACTTCTTCAACATCCAAATCAAAACACACAAAACTAACAAAACTAATCCTAACCACACAAAACTAATCATAACCACACAAAACTAATCCTAACCACACAAAACTAATCCTAACCCTAATCCTAACCACACAAAACTAATCATAACCACACAAAACTAATCCTAACCACACAAAACTAATAAACCAACAAAAACAATAACCGAAACAAACAACAACAAAAACGAACCCTAAACACACAAAACAAACAAAAACTAACCCTAACCACACAAAAACAACACAAAACTAACAAAACACAAAAAACAAAAAAAAACCCTAACCCACAAAAAACTAAACCCAAAAACAACAAAACCCAAAACATAAACACAACACAAAAAAACCCTAACCACACAAAACTAACCCTAACCACACAAAACTAACCCAAACCCTAACCACACAAAACTAAAACTAACCCTAACCCCACAAAACTAAACCAAACCAAAACCACACAAAAATAACCCAAACCAAACACACAAACTAACCCACACCTACCCCCACAAAACGAACCAAACCCTAACCCCACAAAATTAACCCTAACCCCACAAAACTAACCCAAACCCTAACCACACAAAACTAACCCTAACCCCACAAAACTAACCCAAACCCTAACCCCACAAAACTAACCCAAACCCTAACCCCACAAAACTAACCCTAACCCCACAAAACTAACCCAAACCCTAACCACACAAAACTAACCCTAACCCCACAAAACTAACCCAAACCCTAACCACACAAAACTAACCCTAACCCCACAAAACTAACCCAAACCCTAACCACACAAAACTAACCCTAACCCTAACCACACAAAACTAACCCTAACCACACAAAACTAACCCTAACCACACAAAACTAACCCAAACCCTAACCGATAATCAGAACAACCTTAGGGTTAGGATTTAAGTCTCGGTCGCCCCCCCCCCCCCGACTGCTCCCCAACAGTCTTCCAGTGTAATCCTTTCTAGTCCCGAGTCATCCACACGCCATGTTTCTGAGGTTTGCTTTATATATTCATCTACATTACTATCATATATCCAATATTACTAGGATGACTAGTATTATGAGCAAATGGTGGTTAATGGTAAATAAAAGTCAGGACACGGTAGACAGGTCAAAGTGTTAGACGACAGATCGCTGTCATAAGTGCTAATTTGATCATCTGATCCTAACTAGCATCAAACACATGACTTTCTGATTCCATGCTAATCACTAATCAGCATTATACCCTAGAGACTGTTACAGGCAGCTGCTTTAAGATGTAACAAGCCCTGTGTGGCTCATAAGTGCACTTCCATATTGCAGCAGTAAATAACATGATCAAAGTAGCCAAACTGCATGACTTACAACATGCATAATGCATGGACCTGGCCTCCCATAAGAGCGGGATGAGACACAGCCGATATACAATAGTCTGATATCACTCAGTGGGATCTAAGAGAAATACAGATCAGAGCCATGCAGAGTTATTCAGCCGTGGTTTCGCTGACGTCTTCCGTCGAGGGCATCGGGTTTATTAGACTGTTAAAGAATGATATCATCGGCGCTGAAGCTATTTCTAGCATACAGAAACAGGATCAGTGAGGAAGGAGAAAAAAGTCACACTGTCCGGCTAAACTTTGTCCGGGTCATACGGTGCCTTCTCAAATCTTCAACTGAGGCATCAAAACACTAATAAACATCATTGCAATGTAACAAATAATGTTCCAGATGATAAGTGTATACTCAGGAAATGATCCGTTGGAGATACATAACGGGATCAAGTGGGAAAGACCTTTATTTTGTCACATCTACATTATAGCACAGTGAAATTCTTTCTTCACGTATCTCAGCTTTGGGTCAGAGTACAGGGTTAGCCATGATACAGCACCACTGGAGCAGAGAGGGTAAAGGGCCTTGCTCAAGGGCCCCAACAGTGGCAGCTTGGCAGTGCTGAGGCTTGAACCCTGATCCTTCAATCAAGAACCCAGCGCCTTAACCGCTTGAGCAACCACTGGACTTTCTATATCTTTTACTTGGGTTAGATCTTGTGTGTTACATGTCATACGGCCCCTCTGAGCCATGGGCTCCAGTGTGCTCCAGTGCTGCTAGTGTTAGAGATGCTATTTTCAGAGTGAGTGGCTAACATACCGTAAGGGTTTTACGGCTTCTAGATCGTTCATGCAGTGGTCTTCAATCGCTATTCGAGAATGTGGCGGTGTGGATGCAGCCTTTTGTTGAAGCCAAGTTGGAGGATCACATTCAGCTTTTGTCAAGTTTCTAGATTATTCTAGGGACGTGCGCTTGGATGCTCTAGATGTGTGCAGGCCTTCCTGATGGTGTAGAGTGCTTTAGATACAGGTGTCTGGCCTAAAGATTGTGTTCCTGGCATTTAGATGTTATGTCTGGAATCTTTGGAGAGTGCTTTTAGATAAAGTGCTCAAGATAATAAGTGGTTTCTAGAGTCTTTTCTATGCTCCAGGATCGTGCAAGGAGTGTGCATCTAGAGGGAAGTTTCTGGGTTGTAAATTGTAGGTTGTGTTAAGAGAACACACCTGGAGAGCACTCGATAAGCAACTTCTAGATTGTGTGTGGGAAGCTTCTAAAAACGATACCCTGCTTGTGTGTGTGAGCATACTGACCATCATTGAGGTCCTGGAGCAGGTTCTCCTGACCAGAAAAGTCCAGCTTGACTCGAATGTTGACGGTGACTGTGAGAGCTTGGCCTGGCTTCAGAGGGAGATGAGACAGGGCGTCCTCCATGTCCCAGCTGACAAACTCCCCGAATAACTTTTCTACAGGGGGGAGAGAGAGAGAAAGAGAGAGAGAGAGAGAGAGAGAGAGAGAGAGAGAGAGAGAGAGAGAGAGATCAAAGCATTATTAATGAGTTTAATACATCACATAATCCACTTTTTTTGCAAATTCAAAAATAAAATTTACAAATAAAACAGTCAGAACTGTGCAGGCTTTACTGAGACTGAATGATACACAGGCCACGCCTCCTTCACTCAGACTGAATGATACACCGACCACGCCTCCTTCACTCAGACTGAATGATACACCGACCACGCCTCCTTCACTCAGACTGAATGATACACTGACCACGCCTCCTTCACTCAGACTGAATGATACACCGACCACGCCTCCTTCACTCAGACTGAATGATACACAGGCCACGCCTCCTTCACTCAGACTGAATGATACACTGACCACGCCTCCTTCACTCAGACTGAATGATACACCGACCACGCCTCCTTCACTCAGACTGAATGATACACAGGCCACGCCTCCTTCACTCAGACTGAATGATACACAGGCCACGCCTCCTTCACTCAGACTGAATGATACACTGACCACGCCTCCTTCACTCAGACTGAATGATACAGAGGCCACGCCTCCTTCACTGAGACTGAATGATACAGAGGCCACGCCTCCTTCACCTTGACTTGCATACACCAACATGACATTTCATATAACAACTATAACAGAAAAAGATGAGCATCTCTAAATAACTTAGAGGAGGAAAGTTTGCTGGAAGATACTGTACACACACACACACACACACACACACACACACACACACACACACACACATATATATATATATATACTCGCTTATATTTCAGTGACAGAGAGCAGGTTATACATCAGGCAACAGAAACACTGCAGCTCAGGAACGGAGCAGAAATATCTGCTGTCAAAGCATAACCTGGAGACGGGTAATAAAAAGTAAAAAATGCAGCCAGGAGAGAAGCTAAAAACACACACATACACACACACACACACGCACACTTGCACACACAGACACATTAGAGTATGTGACAGAACATCAATGCCTAATTGATCTTAACAGAGATCCAGTTCTCCTTCTGAGAGCTTTATGTAGACGAGTCGTACATCATCTCATCACTGTATGTTTTGTAGAGCATTCAGTAATGATGACATCTCAGCACACACACACACACACACACACACACACACACACACACACACACACACACACACAGACAACTTTCTCAGAAACGTCCTGTCGACGTGAGATGAGTGAATAGATGACGTGGCCATAAAGACGCTACATGTGATTTAAACATAACGTTTCATTAAACGGCTCGTACCAGAGCTTCATAAATCACATAAATCGCAATTTAGCCGTAAAGTTACCGAGAAACTCTCACCTGAGGCGGATCTCCTAAAGTCTGTCTGCTTAAAAAGAAATAGAGAAGCACTTTATCACACAGAGCAGCAAACTTCAGTAAGCTCTGGAGTAGAACGGCCGCCATAAAACGACAGCGAGTGGGAATAGTATAATGAAGGTAAACACTAAAATAATAACAGGAAGCATTCGAACGTTTGTTTCCTGCGTCACGCTGAAGGAGTTCAGCGAGTGAAGGGAAAAAACGAACCTGAGAGCGAGTCTGCTAAAACACACAGGGTTCTCACTAGAACCGTCTCGAAAGAGTAAAAAAAAAAAAAAAAAAAAAACGGAAGAATCTCTTCGGTTTAGATTCATGTTTTATTCTTTATTTCTCTTCTGTTCTTTTTTTCATTTCTATCCATACTTTGATGTTTCTGCTCTATTCTACTCTATTTTCGCTTCTGTTCTATTGTGCTGTGTTCTCGTCGGTCAGTGTTTCCTGTTCTGCTTTGTTATCTTCTATTCCACTGTGTTCTAATCTATTCTACCCCATAGTACTCTATGGTTATTAAGCTCTGTTCCACTACGTTGGACTCTATTCCAGTGTATCTTGAGTTCAATTTCAGTGTATCTTGAGTTCAATTTCAGTGTATCTCGAGTTCTATCCCAGTGTATCTCGAGTTCTATTCCAATGTATCTCGAGTTTTATCCCAGTGTAGCTCGAGTTTTATCCCAGTGTATCTCGAGTTTTATCCCAGTGTATCTCGAGTTCTATCCCAGTGTATCTCGAGTTCTATCCCAGTGTATCTCGAGTTCTATCCCAGTGTATCTCGAGTTCTGTTCCAATGTATCTCGAGTTTTATCCCAGTGTATCTCGAGTTCTATCCCAGGGTATCTCGAGTTCTATTCCAATGTATCTCGAGTTTTATCCCAGTGTATCTCGAGTTCTATTCCAATGTATCTCGAGTTTTATCCCAGTGTATCTCGAGTTTTATCCCAGTGTATCTCGAGTTCTATCCCAGTGTATCTCGAGTTCTATCCCAGTGTATCTCGAGTTTTATCCCAGTGTATCTCGAGTTCTATTCCAATGTATCTCGAGTTTTATCCCAGGGTATCTCGAGTTCTATTCCAATGTATCTCGAGTTTTATCCGTGTATCTCGAGTTCTATTCCAGTGTATCTCTTTTATCCCAGTGTATCTCAAGTTTTACCCCAGTGTATCTCGAGTTCTATCCCAGTGTATCTGAAGTTTTATGCCAGTGTATCTCACATCTTCCATTTTATCTCGAGTTCCATTCCATTTTTATCTCGAGTTCCATTCCATTTTTATCTCGAGTTCTATTCCATTGCATTCTATTCTATTTTCAGATTCTCATGTTCTATTCCACTCCACTGTCTGATTCTTGTTCTCCGCCACCGCACTCTACTCGACAGCGTTTCTTGTCGTTTGTGATCGTCGCTGCTGCCTGGTTACTGTACTGTCCATATTTACACCTGCTTTATGAACCTTCCGTTAGAGTCGTGAAGACTCGGCTTGTAGAATCCGTGCAGCTGAACTAAAAATACTGAGGCTGGAGCACCAAATCAAATCAGTGGATCGGTAGAACCACAGAAAAACGAAAACAGAAAGACAGGTGTGGAAAAAAAATGGAGGGGGGGGGGTTGGACGGTGAGCGCTTCTCTCAGCTCAGAGCTGCTACACAGCATTACATACTGTTCTCTAAAGAACTTACTCAAACTTTCCTGTGTGTTTGTGGCAAAAAATAAAGAGTTTTTTCCTACTACAAACACACACACACACACACACACACACACACACACACACACACACCCTTATTAGGAAGGGGGTGTGGCCTGTCCAGTAATCATACTGTATAGACAAGATATTCAAGTTTGATCAAACACCGTGTCCTTAACAGATTATTAAAGCTAAGCTTTAAAGCTATGCTTTATTTTATTTTATTTATTTTATTAAGCTAACGGAATTTTATTTACCATGGCAATTCACCACAGTTTTCATTATCGGAGCGTACACCCCCCCCCCCCCCCCCCCCCGTGCTAATGCTAAAGAGGTGCTAAGTGAGCTATATGGGGTTATTAGAGATCTACACAATGTTCACCCTGACATACTGTTCATCATCGCCAGAGATTTCAACCATACAAATCTCAAGTCAGTGCTCCCTAAAGTCCAATAGTATGTGGACTTTGCGACGAGGTGAAAACACGCTGGATCTTGTTTACATACACAAACATTCCCAGCGCGTATCGTGCGGAGCCCCGCCCACACCTCGGCTACTCAGACCATATCGCTGTTATGATAATCCCAGCATACAGACCACTCATCAGTCTCTAAACCGGTCTTGAAGCAGGTGAAAACCTGGCCATCAGGAGTCACCTCTGCTCTTCAAGACCATTACCACACACGCCAACCCGAAGCCGTGGATGACTGATAAAGTGTGTAAGTGTGTGTGCTGCTGAAGACTAATGACCTAGCCTTCAGAACAGGGGACAGGGCGGCCCTAAGAACAGCAAGGGCCAAACTGTCCCGAGCCATCATCAGAGAGGCAAAGCCGCACACGCCCAGACAATCCACATGCTCGGTTTGAGATGCAGAACAATGTGACGGCAAGAAAGACCATCCCTCCCCCCGACGACCAGGTACTCTGTCTATTCACTGTCGAGTTGACAAGAACTCTATACAGAGTTAACCCACGGAAGGCTGCTGGACCAGACAACATCCCTAGCAGGGTGCTCAGGGAATGCGCAGAACAGCTAACGGATGTCTTCATTGACATCGACATTTTCCTGAGCAGTGCCGTTGTTCCTTTGTGCCTCAAGACAACCACCATCGTCCCCGTCCCAAAGAAGTCTACGGTGTCCTGCCTCGATAACTATCATCCCGTCGCACTCACACCCATCGTTGTGAAGTGCTTCGCGAAGCTCGTCATGAGGCCCAGTTAAGACCCTCGCTGGACCAAAAGTTTTTGGCATAACAGAAAGCCTTCAGTCAGTCACTCGGTGTCTGGAGTGACCTTTACAGACGATGTGGACGGGGAAAAAAACGTGTGTGTGTATTTCTCGACTAACTCGTACAGTGTTTTTTTTTATGGACTCTTAGAGCCTGGAAGTGGCACTGCAGTGTGTCTGCTGAATAATTTACACTCACTCACTCCATGCATGCATGTGTGTGTGTGTGTGTGTGTGTGTGTTTCAATCCAAATAAAAATTAGCTTTATTCACAGTAACCAAGCAACACACACACACACAAAAAAGGAAATCGAGCATACGATGCAAAATAAGCAGTTTAATTAAAAGCGCTGCTGCTTCCTGTAGTAATCTGACGACTGACTTCCTGCTGCGTCCTGATTGTGGAACTGGAGCTCTGTTTTATTCTGAATCAGCTGCCGCTATAGTTTTGTTTTGTAAAAGCGTTATGATAACCTGACTTGTCTGGGTGTAATAGACAGAACATCGCTGGCAAGGTTTAAAGAAAGAGCCGCGCTGTATCGAGGGGTTTTTCTTTTGTTGTTGTTGTTGCTTTGAGTGTATAAGTTAATTATGATAAAGTGATGAATATTACAGCATTGTTTATTAATTAATTAATAAATTCATTCATTCATTATCTACCGCTTATCCGAACTTCTCGGGTCACGGGGAGCCTGTGCCTATCTCAGGCGTCATCGGGCATCGAGGCAGGATACACCCTGAACGGAGTGCCGACCCATCGCAGGGCACACACACTCTCATTCACACACTCACACACACACTACGGACAATTTTTCAGAGATGCCAATCAACCTACCATGCATGTCTTTGGACCGGGGGAGGAAACTGGAGTACCAGGAGGAAACCCCCGAGGCACGGGGAGAACATGCAAACTCCACACACACAAGGCGGAGGTGGGAATCGAACCCCCAACCCTGGAGGTGTGAGGCGAACGTGCTAACCACTAATAAATTAATAAACTAACCATTAATTAAATAATTAATTAATTTCACAGTCATTTTAATATCGATTTCATTATGAACTAAATTTCATTCTTTCAGATTTGCTTATCTTGCTTACTGGCTTGTGTGTGTGTGTGTGTGTGTGTGTGTGTGTGTGTGTGTGTGTGTGTGTGTGTGTGTGTGTGTGTGTCCTTTATACGTGTTTTCCGGGTTTACACGAGTAATTCAGTGTCCTGCATTATCACTCGCGTGTGAAGAGCCGAGCAGTAAACGTGTGTGCAGCCTCCTGACTCGGAGTCAAAGAGTTTAACCGATAGAGAGAAGCGAGTTTAACGTCATTTGGGTTTTGCTTTTATATTAAAATAATGAAAAATGCATGAGCGTGACATGCGCTGTGCTTTTCGTGACAGTGTGTTTGGTGCCCTGCAGTCGTGAGTTATAATAAGACGAGTGCGGATCAGCCGTTCCCTGTACCGGGAACAATAAAATCCACCACAATCCTCTACACACTCTCAGTGCCGTCTGACAAAGGGCAAGATGTCTGATGATAAAGAAAAAAAAAGAAAAAGGTCAAAGCCTCCACCACCAGCACAATGGGATTTAATTCACAATGAGAACTTTTTGAACAATAAGACTCAGGGAGAGAAAATGAAAAGTCAGTGGGGGAAAAAACAACCTGTAATTTAAACAAAAGCTTAGGGGTCTGGAGAAATTTTCAAAAAAATCAATTTAGCGACTAAGAAATCGATTCACGAGGCGTAAAAAATACGAGCACGGAGCATTCGGTCGCTCGCTCGAATCCGCCCGACTCTTCTGTTAGGTCAAACATGTACACGACATGCTCCTGAGACGGTACGCTAACGTCGTAGCTAACGCCAGGACCCGTATTCATAAAGAGTCTCAGGATGATCTCAGATGCCCCTTTACCACCGAGGCAGTTTGAGTGCAGGTTCAGAGCCTAATTTAGAACCAGTTCTTTCTGTTTCGACCGCCAAAGCACCGGCTCTGAACCAGGAAAAGTGGTTCTTATGTAGCACCAAAACGTTGCTGGTCTAGACTTAAGAACCGCTTGCGTCAGGAGCTGGGGGCGGGGCTGGGGGCGGGGCTACTGTTAGCACATTTGATAATGTACCTTAAGTATACTAATGTTTAATACACTTTTACTTTACCGCGATATGATACATTATCAGCACACATGATAGTAGGTAGCTACATGCTAAGGCTAACTTTTTTCTGTGTTAATGATAAAATAACGTTATGTACTTTATCGATCACAACCTCCGTTTATACAGATTACACGGAGCCGCACGTACACGTTTTATTCGCCGCGTTTGGGTGTTAATGTAGGTTCATAAAGCCATGAGCATTAACAGTAAAGCAACATCCGCCATTGTTGTTGTTGTGTTTGTCGCTGCTGCGCTAACGTTGCTGGGACACGTGACACGTATACAGTGACGTCACACCCAGCGCTGCGATGGCTCTCTAGCCGGTGGAAAGGCAAACCGGTTCTTAGAAGGTTCGCCAGTGGAGCCAACTCTGAACCAGCACTAGCGCTAGTTCTGAACCAGCACCTGGTTCTTTTTGGTGGAAAAGGGGCATCAGCTCCTAACTTATCCTAAACATTTCTAACTATATAATCTTAGAGTGATTCAGGTCCGATCTCAGAGCAACTCAGAACAAGGACAATACAAGACCTTGTATTGGGCTAAACCTGTTACTCCACCATCACTGCTCCTTCACTTGGTCTGTTTAAACAGTTAATAGCCACAGGGGCTTTTTACACCTGGTCACTTCCTGCGTTTTCTGTGATCAGATATCTACCCGATGGTAAAAAGACCAGGTCTAAATGCCCTCTGAAACGTTTTGGAGACGGATATAAATCCGATGGTACAAACCCCTTCAGGAGGTGGTCTGGGACGCGTTTCAGATGAAACTGGACAGGTGTAAATGCATGTGGTTGTTTGAGCCACATACGTCAGCGCTATACTCCTCCCAAACGGAACTACGTCACTCGCAGGCGATTCGCGAGTTGCGCATCGTGCCTTCTTTTTGATTGCATTCTAAAAACCGCATACACCAAAGCGTGTTCCGTTTCAGTTATATATCTGATATCCGATATCCGATTCGCCGAGACGCGTTTATGTGGCCTAATGTAAATGGGACAGTTTTAACAAATCAGATAGCTATCGGATCAGAGACAACACACGAGGTGACCAGGTGTAAAAAGGCCCACGAACTTGTCAGAACTTTCAGTATGTCTGTGTTCATATTTACCTGTTGCCTAGCAACAATGTTCTCTGTATCAGATGACTGAAAGAAAGGTTTAGTTAGCAAGTTGCTAAGTGTTATTAATTCTAGCTATTATCATGTAAACCAAATGCCTAAGTGACAATATGCTAGCTTGTCTATGCTAGCTTGTTTTGTTATTTGCTAGCTTCTAATAGTATGGTAGCTGCTTGTTAGCTCTTAGCTTAGCGTACGCTAACATGTTGAGTTTCTATCTTCTATGCTTGTTGTGTATCAGTTATGCTAGCTGTTCAGATTATTAGGGATCTGATCATGATGCGTGTTAGCATTTGGCCACAGGTTTTCAGTTCATGACAGTTAGCCTGTCTGTTTCAATACCGCCAGATTATGTGTGCAGACTAGCTGATAATATTACAAATAAATATATTTTATATGTTTAAATATACGTATAAGGTTATATACGAGTTTTAAAGAAAGGGTCAGAAGACCAGGGTTAAATTGTTATTGTTTATTTATTTATTTTTTTAGTTTTGTCCAAAAAAAAAAAAGAAAAGAAAAGCTAGAAGTTAAACAAAGCTAAACAAACCACAGTTGTGTGATAATTATACAAAAAGACGTCCTTGTCCTTATAAGGCTTTCTTACCTAAATCATAAGTAAAAGAATTAATAAATAAGGGGGGGGGGGCAGAAGTCGGCGGACTGACTGAGGTTTATAAAGATAGAGATGAAGAGACGAACCGAATCCTCATTTCAGTGCCGCCGCATGACGCTCTGTTGCTAAGAGACGCACAGTCGGCTGCCTCACACATGATAAAGCAACTTTCACTTACAGAAAGTGCTAGAAAATGAAAATCGTTCTGTTTTAATGTCGGATTCTACTAATGAGGAGAGATTGATTTAATTCAATCGTTCCTCCCTCTCTCTCTCTCTCTCTCTCTCTCTCTCTCTCAACCCTTCTCCTTCTTGCTTTCCCTTCTCCCCCTCTCCCTGTCTGTGTCTCTCTCTCCCTCTCTCTGTCTGTCTGTCTCTCTCTCCCTCTCTCTCTCTGTCTGTCTCTCTCTCCCCTTCTCTCTCTCTCTCTCTCTCTCTCTCTCTCTCTCTCTCTCTCGCTCTCCTTCTCATTCTTGCTCTCTTTCTCCCCCTCTCCCTGTCTCTCTCTCCCTCCCCCTTCCCTCTCTCTCAGCCTGTCTGTCTCTCTGTCACTCTCCCCTTCACCTTTCCCCTCCCTCTCTCTCTATGTCTGTCTCTCTCTCTCCCTCTCTCTGTCTGTCTCTCTCACTCCCTCTCCCCTTCACCTTCTCCCTCTCTCTCTCCCCCTCCCTCTCTCCCTCCCTCCCCTTCTCCCTCCCTCTCTCTCTCACTCTCCCCTTCACCTTCTCCCTCAATCTCTGTCTGTCTCTCTCTCTCCCTCTCTCACTCCCTTTCCACTTCACCTTCTCCCTCTCTCTTTCTCCCTCCATCTCTCTCTCCCCTCTCCCTCCCCTCTCCCTCTCTCCCTCCCTCCCTCCATCTCTCTCCCCCTCTCCCTCCCCCTCCCTACCTCTCTCTCCCTCTCTCTCTCTATGTCTGTCTCTCTCTCTCCCTCTCTCTGTCTGTCTCTCTCACCCTTCACCTTCTCCCTCTCTCTTTCTCCCTCCATCTCTCTCTCTCTCCCTCCCTCCATCTCTCCCCCCCTCTCTCCCCTCCCTCCATCTCTCCCCCCCTCTCTCCCCTCCCTCCATCTCTCCCTCTCTCCCTCCCTCCCTCCATCAGGACACATCCAACATTTATGAGATATTTATGAGCTCCAGCATTAGAATAAACAAACACTGGGATTACAAGATAGTAAACCAATAAACTTTTTCCTCCACTGTACTAAATTGAGACAGTGTGTGTGATGAACAACGGGCAGAGACGTAAACACAAAGTGAGTCTAACTCGATTTAACCCTCAGTATAACGGATTTTGTGCTGAAGGCAATATTTACTGTCACAAATAAATAAATAAATAAATAATCAGAAACACAAGTGAGACTGCAGAATAACCAGCGCTTTGTTCTGGAAAACTAATCAACACCTTCAGACCAATTAGAAGATATTAGCGTTAAAAACAACAAAAAACAAACAAACAAACAAACAAACAAACAAACAAATAAATAAATCCTAAAGAAAATTCATGTTTGTTAAGAATAAATAACAAATTCTTTGCTAATGAAGTTTTTTCCCACCATCTGTAAAATAACGTACAGTAATTATACAGTTTAATAAACAGGATTCAATAAGGGGACGTTTGGAAATTCTCATTTGTTTCTCTCTCCTCTCCTTCACACACACACAAACATCACACACACACACACACACACACACACACACACACACACACACACACACACTCATTCACACAAACACACACACACATACACACTCACTCACACAAACACACACACACATACACACTCACTCACACAAACACACACACATATACACACTCACTCACACACACACATATACACACTCACTCAAACACACACACACACACTTACTCAAACATGCACACACACCCCCTAACACACACACTTACTCAAACTTGCACACACACACCCCCTAACACACACACTTACTCAAACATGCACACACACCCCCTAACACACACACTTACTCAAACATGCACACACACTTACTCAAACATGCACACACACACACCCTAACACACACACACACACCCTAACACACACACTTAGTCAAACATGCACACACACACCCTAACACACACACTTACTCAAACATGCACACACACGCACACACACACACACACACCATCCCACTCACTCACTCACACACTCACACACTCACTCACACACTCACTCACACACTCACTCACACACTCACTCACACACTCACTCACACACTCACTCACACACTCACTCACACACTTGATTGATACCCTGTAACAGAACATTAACAGATGCTGCTGATGAATTGTCTACGACGCTTCGTGTGAAAGCAATAAAATAAATAAACACCAAAGACAGAGTCACACAGTCATCGGGTTTTACTGAACGTGTGGGTTGAATATTCATGTTTCAATATGTTCGGCAATCAAATGACGCCTGTTGGCTGGTCTTACACACATCAGAGAGAGAGAGAGAGAGAGAGAGAGAGAGAGAGAGAGAGAGAGAGAGAGAGAGAGAGAGAGAGATGAGTGAAAGTGACAGCACTGCCCCCTGCACACACTCAGAGGAACTGCACTCATGTCATGGAAACAATCCATCATTTATACTTCTCATGACTTTTTAATACTTCATGAGGTGATGAATATAATAAATCCCTAACACTGTATAAATACGTCATCATCTGATGATCAGTGCTGTCAGTAGGCCCTAGACCGGGAGGTCTCCTCACTTCCTACCTCAAACGTCTCGAATTCAAAGAGTTTCGAATCACAATCTTTTGTTGTGATTGCTGTGGACAAAAACTCTTGATTTTGCAGCAGCTTGTTTCTAGTTTTTACACTTTTTGTTTTTAAGGAAAACTTCATGACTTGGTGAAATCACAAGCACAGGATTCTTCTCTTAAACACAAGACACACACAACCACACACACACCCACCCACACCCACACCCACACACCCACCCACACACACACACCCACCCACACACACCCACCCACACACACCCACACCCACCCACCCACACACTCACACTCACACACCCACCCACCCACCCACACACACACACACACACACACACCCCCACACACACACCCCCAGACACTACATTCATTGAAGACAAATTAACACTTTTTTTTAAATGTTTTTTTCATCATGTCCATAATTAAAATGTATATAATTGTTTTACTGTAGAGGCATAAAAATTAAATTCAATTAAAAGATTAAGAGACATTTTTTCTTTCAGTTACTAAAATGCAGGTGTAGCGGAATTCATAGAGAATTAATTGAAATTTACATTGTGTGTGTGTGTGTGTGTGTGTGTGTGTGTGTGTGTGTGTGTGTGTGTGTGTGTGTGTGTGTGTGTGTGTGAGTGTGTACCATCTGTTCCCTCTCTATATGCCACTGGATTCAAACCAAATCCTTCAAAAACCTTAAAAACATAACTCTGTGCTTCCTGATGCCTGAACCCCACTGCAGAGGAATCAGGAAGCCTGAGAGAACCTTCTAGATCCTTCTAGTCCTCCTTAGAGCCCTGTAGTAGACCAGGAGTCTCTGCTGCATCAGGGTCTGTTCTGTCTGTCACATAAACGACTCCTTACTTCCCAGGAACGCTATAAAGAACGTGTCTGATTTGGGAAACTAGTCGTGAAAGTTCACCTCTGAGTGAGGTGGGAAGGGAGGAAGGAAAGAAGTGAGGGAAGAAGGGAGGGAATAAAAGAATGAAGGGAAAAAGGGAGAGAAGGAAAGAAAGAAAAAAGGTAGGTACAGAAGGAAGGAAGTACAGAAGGAAGGGCGGAAAGAAGGAAGTGAGGGGAAAAGGGATGTAATCCACAATAACGCCTTGAACAATGTCTTCATTTCATCAATAATTTAAGTTCTAATTTCTTCCTTCCTTCACTACTACTTTACTTTACAGAATCCCTTCATTCCCTAAGTAATTTCTGCTTTTCTTCCTTCATATTTATGTTCTCCTTTCTTTCATCACCTCACTCACCTTATAACCCTTTATTTCTTTCACTCCCTAGCCTTTCTTCCCCCCTTTATTTCCTTCCGTCCCGCCAAAAGGTAGGTCACGAGGAATGAAGGTTTACAGAAGGAAGGAGAAAAGGAGGTATATTACGGAGATGTAAATGAACAGTCAGGGCCGATATTATTGCATATAATAAACTCTACAGATCACTGTGATCGTTTCTAACGTGGCTGAAATGACTAATAACTCTATTAAAGAGAAACATTTAAAACAACAAATAAAAATCAACTGCCCTGGTCCAGAAAGAGAGGAGAGACTCGGACAGACTCTATTGTCCCCTACAGACTCCAGTCCTTCATCAGCACTAATCAGACCGTTTAATCAACTGATGGCCTTGTTGTAGCTCCGCCCACTCGCCCCGGCTCGGCTCACGGGTTCGAGTGCAGAGCCTTAATCGCCGAATCAGAACTCCCCCAGGCTGCATGGGAATGAACTGTAACTAGGAAAAAGCATGGCCAGGGAGCATTATGGGAAATCCGTGTCCTCCATACAGACAAGAAGCCAAGTCTCTACAACAGGATTCAGCCATTTAGGCTGCAGATACGTTACAATCCAACTGCTGACCGTGTTGCGTACACGTAAAGAGTTCGGATCGGATCATCTGGGCCATGGCGAGGACATTCTCAGAACCGACGCCATGGTAACACGGTCTAACGACCCATTTAAAGATAAAGTAAAAGTTGCCGTCTTTATCTGAGCCCGTTTTAACAGTAACACTAACGTACAGCGAAACTAAGCTAAATGATGAGGTCGCTGTTCCGGGTTTCAATGGGTTTCGCTTCAGCTTTATTAAAAGTGATGAATCATATTTCACAGCCTGATTAAGAACCTGAAGCTGATTATGGATCCCAGCTAAATCTCACCTGGTGAGGGATTTTCGTTTGGTGTCTATCTGTCGGTCTGTTTTCGTTCCAGGCTTCAGCAGCCACAAAGCCAAATGAAGCGTGTAGCAACAGCAATCTCGGCTAATTAGCAGTCACGGTAGGTGGTGAAGAGGCGTTCAAAGCCCTCTCCAGCCCAGACACACTGCTTTTATCTCCAAGGCCACTACAGGTCAACATTACATAAGAGGAACATAAGAGGAACATAGGTTCAAGAAATAAATAAATAACGGAACTGACCAAGATCAGGTATTTAGGCTTTGGGGAGATTAAACTATGGGTTGGGTCATGGTTGGGTTCATCAATATGTCAGACTAGCTGATCAGTTTACTACCAGAGAGAGAGAGAGAGAGAGAGAGAGAGAGAGAGAGAGAGAGAGAGAGAGAGAGAGAGGAAAGAAAGAAAGAAGGAATGAAGGGAAAGAAAGAAAGAAAGAAAGAAAGAAAGAAAGAAAGAAAGAAAGAAAGAAAGAAAGAAAGAAAGAAAGAAAGAAAGAAAGAAAGATGAAACAGACAACAGGACACGAGTTAGAAAAGAAGAAAAGAAATAATCTGCAAATTCTTACAAACAGACGAGTACAGTAGGCACAAAGAAACAAACAAAACAAACCTTAGACAAAAGCTGTATAAATGAGAAGGTGGTAAAGACTGAAACAAGTCCAAACACTGCTGCTTGAACACTCAGAGATCTGATCACATCATTAATCTTATCACATCACATCACTAATCTGATCACATCACTAATCTGATCACATCACTCATCTGATCACATCATTAATCTTATCACATCACATCACTAATCTGATCACATCACTCATCTGATCACATCATTAATCTTATCACATCACATCATTAATCTTATCACATCACATCACTAATCTGATCACATCACTAATCTGATCACATCACTAATCTGATCACATCACTAATCTGATCACATCACTAATCTCATCACATCACTAATCTCATCACATCACTCATCTCATCACATCACTAATCACATCACATCACATCACTAATCTGATCACATCACATCACTAATCTCATCACATCACTAATCTCATCACATCACATCACTAATCTCATCACATCACATCACTAATCTCATCACATCACATATCAAATCACATCACTAATCTCATCACATCACTAATCTCATCACATCACTAATCTCATCACATCACTAATCTCATCACATCGCTCATCTGATCACATCACTAATCTGATCATATCACTCATCTGATCACATCACTCATCTGATCACATCACATCACTAATCTCATCACATCACTAATCACATCACATCACTAATCACATCACACAACTAATCACATCACACCACTAATCACATCTCATCACATCACATCACTCATCACATCACATCACTCATCACATCACTCATCTCATCACATCACTAATCACATCACACCACTAATCACATCACACCACTAATCACATCTCATCACATCACTTCACTCATCACATCACTAATCTCATCACATCACTCATCTGATCACATCACATCACTAATCTCATCACATCACTAATCACATCACATCACTAATCACATCACACAACTAATCACATCACACCACTAATCACATCTCATCACATCACTCATCACATCACATCACTCATCACATCACTCATCTCATCACATCACTAATCACATCACATCACTAATCACATCACACCACTAATCACATCTCATCACATCACTTCACTCATCACATCACTAATCTCATCACATCACTCATCTCATCACATCACTCATCCCATCACATCACTCATCACATCACAAATCTCATCACATCACTCATCTCATCACATCACTAATCTCATCACATCACTAATCTGATCACATCACATCACATCACTAATCTGATCACATCACATCACTAATCTGATCACATCACTAATCTGATCACATCACTAATCTCATCACATCACTAATCACATCACATCACTAATCACACATCACATCACTAATCACATATCACACCACTAATCACATCACATCACTCATCTCATCACATCACTCATCTCATCACATCACTCATCTAATCACATCACTCATTTCATCACATCACTCATCTCATCACATCACTCATCTCATCACATCACTCATCACATCACATCACTCATCACATCACTAATCTCATCACATCACTAATCTCATCACATCACTCATCACATCACTAATCTGATCACATCACATCACTAATCTGATCACATCACATCACTAATCTGATCACATCACTAATCTGATCACATCACTAATCTGATCACATCACATCACTAATCTGATCACATCACTAATCTCATCACAACACTAATCTCATCACATCACTCATCTGATCACATCACTAATCTCATCACATCACATCACTAATCTCATCACATCACATCACTAATCTCATCACATCACATCACTAATCTCATCACATCACTAATCTCATCACATCACTCATCTGATCACATCACCAATCACATCACATATCACACCACTATTCACATCACACCAATCACATCACATATCACACCACTAATCACATCACACCACTAATCACATCACATCACTAATCTCATCACATCACATCACTCATCTCATCACATCACATCACTCATCTCATCACATCACTCATCACATCACTCATCTCATCACATCACTCATCTCATCACATCACTCATCTCATCACATCACTCATCTCATCACATCACTCATCTCATCACATCACTCATCTCATCACTCATCTCATCACATCACATCACATCACTCATCTCATCACATCACTCATCTCATCACATCACTCATCTCATCACTCATCTCATCACATCACTAATCTCATCACATCACTAATCTCATCACATCACTAATCTCATCACATCACTAATCTCATCACATCACTAATCTGATCACATCACATCACTAATCTGATCACATCACATCACTAATCTGATCACATCACTAATCTGATCACATCACATCACTAATCTCATCACATCACTCATCTCATCACATCACTCATCTCATCACATCACTCATCTCATCACATCACTCATCTCATCACATCACTAATCTCATCACATCACTAATCTCATCACATCACTAATCTCATCACATCACTAATCTCATCACATCACTAATCTCATCACATCACTAATCTCATCACATCACTAATCTCATCACATCACTAATCTCATCACATCACTAATCTCATCACATCACTCATCTCATCACATCACTCATCTCATCTCATCACTCATCTCATCTCATCACTCATCTCATCTCATCACTCATCTCATCACATCACTCATCTCATCTCATCACTCATCTCATCACATCACATCACTCATCTCATCACATCACTCATCTCATCACATCACTCATCTCATCACTCATCACATCACATCACTAATCTCATCACATCACTAATCTCATCACATCACTAATCTCATCACATCACTAATCTCATCACATCACTAATCTCATCACATCACAAATCTCATCACATCACTAATCTCATCACATCACTAATCTCATCACATCACTAATCTCATCACTAATCTGATCACATCACTCATCTGATCACATCATTAATCTTATCACATCACATCATTAATCTCATCACATCACATCACTCATCTGATCACATCACATCACTAATCTCATCACATCACTAATCACATCACATCACTAATCACATCACACCACTAATCACATCACACCACTAATCACATTTCATCACATCACATCACTCATCACATCACCTCACTCATCACATCACTCATCCCATCACATCACTAATCACATCACACCACTAATCACATCTCATCACATCACTTCACTCATCACATCACTAATCTCATCACATCACTCATCCCATCACACATCACATCACTAATCTCATCACATCACTCATCTCATCACATCACTAATCTCATCACATCACTAATCTGTTCACATCATATCACATCACTAATCTGATCACATCACATCACTAATCTGATCACATCACATCACTAATCTGATCACATCACTAATCTCATCACATCACTAATCACATCACATCACTAATCACATCACACCACTAATCACATCACACCACTAATCTCATCACATCACTCATCTCATCACATCACTCATCTCATCACATCACTCATCTCATCACATCACTCATCTCATCACATCACTCATCTCATCACATCACTCATCACATCACATCACTCATCACATCACTAATCTCATCACATCACATCATTCATCACATCACATCATTCATCACATCACATCACTCATCACATCACATCACTCATCACATCACTAATCTGATCACATCACATCACTAATCTGATCACATCACATCACTAATCTGATCACATCACTAATCTGATCACATCACTAATCTGATCACATCACATCACTAATCTGATCACATCACTAATCTGATCACATCACTAATCTCATCACAACACTAATCTCATCACAACACTAATCTCATCACAACACTCATCTGATCACATCACTAATCTCATCACATCACATCACTAATCTCATCACATCACAAATCTCATCACATCACTAATCTCATCACATCACTCGTCTGATCACATCACCAATCACATCACATATCACACCACTAATCACATCACACCAATCACATCACATATCACACCACTAATCACATCACACCACTAATCACATCACATCACTAATCTCATCACATCACATCACTCATCTCATCACATCTCTCATCTCATCACATCACTCATCTCATCACTCATCTCATCACATCACTCATCTCATCACATCACTCATCTCATCACATCACTAATCTGATCACATCACTCATCTCATCACATCACTCATCTCATCACATCACTCATCTCATCACTCATCACATCACATCACTAATCTCATCACATCACTAATCTCATCACATCACTAATCTCATCACATCACTAATCTCATCACATCACATCACATCACTAATCTGATCACATCACTAATCTGATCACATCACATCACTAATCTGATCACATCACTAATCTGATCACATCACATCACTAATCTGATCACATCACATCACTCATCTCATCACTCATCTCATCACATCACTCATCTCATCACATCACTCATCACATCACATCACTAATCTCATCACATCACTAATCTCATCACATCACTAATCTCATCACATCACTAATCTCATCACATCACATATCTCATCACATCACTAATCTCATCACATCACTAATCTCATCACATCACTAATCTCATCACATCACTAATCTCATCACATCACTCATCTCATCACATCACTCATCTCATCACATCACTCATCTCATCACATCACTCATCTCATCACATCACTCATCTCATCACATCACATCACTCATCTCATCACATCACTCATCTCATCACATCACTCATTTCATCACTCATCACATCACATCACTAATCTCATCACATCACTAATCTCATCACATCACTAATCTCATCACATCACAAATCTCATCACATCACTAATCTCATCACATCACTAATCTCATCACATCACTAATCTTATCACATCACATCACTAATCTGATCACATCACTCATCTGATCACATCATTAATCTTATCACATCACATCATTAATCTCATCACATCACAAATCTCATCACTAATCTCATCACATCACTAATCTCATCACATCACTAATCTCATCACATCACTAATCTCATCACATCACATCACTAATCTCATCACATCACTAATCTCATCACATCACATCACTAATCTCATCACATCACTAATCTCATCACATCACTAATCTCATCACATCACTAATCTCATCACATCACTAATCTCATCACATCACATCACAAATCTCATCACATCACAAATCTCATCACATCACTAATCTCATCACATCACGAATCTCATCACATCACATCACTAATCTCATCACATCACTAATCTCATCACATCACTAATCTCATCACATCACTAATCTCATCACATCACATCACAAATCTCACCACATCACTAATCTCATCACATCACTAATCTCATCACATCACTAATCTCATCACATCACTAATCTCATCACATCACATCACTAATCTCATCACATCATTAATCTCATCACATCACATCACTAATCTCATCACATCACATCACAAATCTCATCACATCACAAATCTCATCACATCACTAATCTCATCACATCACTAATCTCATCACATCACTAATCTCATCACATCACTAATCTCATCACATCACATCACTAATCTCATCACATCACTAATCTCATCACATCACATCACTAATCTCATCACATCACTAATCTCATCACATCACTAATCTCATCACATCACTAATCTCATCACATCACTAATCACTGGGGTCGACAGAACAACGTCCACTCTCAATATTCA
This sequence comes from Tachysurus fulvidraco, assembly GCF_022655615.1. Taxonomy (NCBI): domain Eukaryota; kingdom Metazoa; phylum Chordata; class Actinopteri; order Siluriformes; family Bagridae; genus Tachysurus; species Tachysurus fulvidraco. The sequence continues at coordinate 21,174,902 of NC_062527.1, read as the reverse complement.
CAGACTGACGTTAACTGTGGACTCAACGTTCTGCCACAACACCCATGAAACTCATGAAACCATAACAACCTGTCGAGAAAATGAGTGTAGTGTATGAAGGATAAGCTGAACCTCTACAGAGCATGCAAACAGCACCAAGAACAGAAAGAAGAAGAAGGAGAAGAAGCTATAATGTTATAATGAGGATATGACTGTTTAATGATGAGCTATGAACAACTGGGAGGAAGAAGTTTTATTTAGACAGAACATCGGAACACACAGAGAAGCGACGAAAACGATCCGACTGCGATTCAGCAAACCAAAGCACACAAAAATAAAGCAGCTCACAGAGAGACGCACCGTTGTGTTTATTAGATGACGGAGTCGTGCCACTGCTCCTGTAGAGACTGAGTGTTTGGTGTGGAAACGCACAGAGCTGCTCATCGCTTAGCACCACAGAGAGAGAAAGACTGAGACAACATGTGAGCACAAGGACACAGGAGCATGCAGGAGAGTGAGACACACAGACAGGAGGGCAAAAAGACCAGTAAACAGGGGACATGGTGGGTGTGGCCTGTCTGACCTCCTTTTGACCTCATGGGTGTGGCCTGTCTGACCTTGTCTTGACCTCATGGGTGTGGCTTGTCGGACCTTGTCTTGACCTGGTGGGTGTGGCCTGTCTGACCTCATCTTGACATTATAGGTGTGGCCTGTCTGACCTCGTCTTGACATGATGGGCATCGTCTTGACCTCATGGGTGTGGCCCGTCCGACCTCGTCTTGACCTTATAGGTATGGCCTGTCTGACCTCGTCTTGACCTCATGGGTGTGGCCTGTCTGACCTCATCTTGACCTTATAGGTGTGGCCTGTCTGACCTTGTCTTGACCTCATGGGTGTGGCCTGTCTGACCTCGTCTTGACCTTATAGGTGTGGCCTGTCTGACCTCGTCTTGACATGGTGGGCATGACCTGTCTGACCTCGTCTTGACCTCATGGGTGTGGCCTGTCTGACCCCGTCTTGACATGGTGAGCATGACCTGCGTGACCTTGTCTTAATGTAAAAGCGTAATACATTTGTTTAAAATTCCTCAGTTCTGATCCCATTTAAGTGCTGAAAAAGCCAAAATCAAACATAAAATATAACTGAGTAAAAAAACAGTACATGGAATCTTGAAAACATGAAAGTAGCC
>NC_062527.1:21161234-21168734 GCF_022655615.1 Tachysurus fulvidraco | reverse complement strand
GACTCCCACCAGAGTGACGGGGTAGAGACCAGACTCGGCAGGGAGAGAGAGAGCAGCAGGCAGAGACTCAAAGTCCACACCAGACGACAACAGACCCTGAAACATGACACCAGATATCAACACTTACACACTCATCATCTGTACACCAGTTTCACCTGCTCGTACGTGAACGAGTGACGTGATGGAAGAGAAAGAAAACAAGAGAAGAAACCGGGGGAACGTCCCCCCCCCCACTTCCCACCCCCAACTTCTTTCTTTTTGCCCAGATAATCAATCATCGTAATCGCTCCATGATCAGAGCGAGATGAAATCACACACACTCCATTTCCCCCCAAGATTGCTGGTGTTCTCGGCAGCGTGAGACGCAGAGGGCCGACGTTCATAGACTGAGGAAAAGAGTGGGTGGATGAAGGAGTGGGAAATGCACAAGAAGAGTAAATGGATGAGCAGCAGGTGGATGGAAAGGTAGAGAGAGGGATAGTGGATGGATGGATGGATGGATGGATAGCTGATAAGGAGATGGAGGGGGATGAAATAACTGACTGAGGGAGAGTGGATGGAGGAAGAGCTTATAGTGGTTTAAGTGAATAAAGGGATAGCAGAGGGATATCGGATGGAGGGATAGCTGACGAAGGTATAGCGGATTGGGGGATAGCAAAAGGAAAGCTAGTGGATGGAGGGATAGATGACAGAGATAGTGGATGGAGGGATAGTGGATGGAGGGATAGCTGACAGATAGCAGATGGAGGGATAGTGGATGGAGGGATAGCTGACAGAGATGGTGGATGGAGGGATAGTAGATGGAGGGATAGCTGACGGACAGAAAGCGGATGGAGGGATAGTAGATGGAGGGATAGCTGAGATAGAGAAAGCGGATGGAGGGATAGTAGATGGAGGGATAGCTGACGGAGAGAAAGCGGATGGAGGGATAGTAGATGGAGGGATAGCTAAGATAGAGAAAGCGGATGGAGGGATAGTAGATGGAGGGATAGCTGACAGAGAGAAAGCGGATGGACGGATAGCTGACAGAGATAGCTGACGGAGAGAAAGCGGATGGACGGATAGCTGACAGAGATAGCGGATGGTGGGATAGTGGATGGAGAGATAGCGGATGGAGGGCTAGCTGACAAAGATCACAAAAGTACCTAATCTTGTTGCTCATCGTCACTTCCTGTCCCTGTTCTGATTACTTTACTCAGAGAATGTGTGTGTGTGTGTGTGTGTGTGTGTGTGTGTGTGTGTGTGTGTGTGTGTGTGTGTGTGTGTGTGTGTGACGCTCTCTGTCTCTCCCACACCTGTGTATTCTCTGTACAGTTAAAACTACGTCACTGGAGGAGAAAAGCTCATCTGCTTCCTGCTATGAAAAGGTTAATTAGCTTATGTGCAGACTTCCACACTGTGTGTCTCTCAGAAGAGCTGTCCAAACATGGACTTTCACCTGCGGCTGTACACACACGCGCAAACACACACACACGCACACACACGCGTACACGCGCACACACACACACACGCACACACACGCGTACACGCGCACACACACACACACACGAAACACCTAAACCAAAATTGAAACACTGCCAAACACGAAGACAGGAGATCAGAGCAGAAGGAGCGCATCACTGCACTGGCACAGAGACGGAGAGAAAGAGAGAGAAACACACACCTGCTCAAGGCACGCAGACGAGACGGGGCATAATAAAGACACTGACGAGATCAACAAGGGACTGTGGCAGGAGGGAAGTTAGGAAGGAAGGAAGGAAGGAAGGAAGGAAGGAAGGAAGGAAGGAAGGAAGGAAGGAAAAACAGTAAAGGAAATAACACGAGCAGCAACTATGTGTAAGTTTGTTTTTGTGTGTGTGTGTGTGTGTGTGTGTGTGTGTGTGTGTGTGTGTGTGTGTGTGTGTGTGTGTGGTGTTGCTTTATGCCACACATTACCATGTTCTCCACTCGTAGTTCAAAGGGCATGGGATTGTACACCATCAGCTGCACCTCACACACATCCCCCTGCACCCACTGAAAATCTGAAACACAGACACAGAGAGAGAGAGAGAGAGAGAGCGGCAGAAAGAGAAGGGGGGGAGGGAGAGAGAGAAAGAGAGAGAGAGAAGGAGAGAGAGAGAGAGAGAGAGAGAGAGAGAGAGAGAGAGAGAGAGAGAGAGAATTTATTTGAAGTGGAATGTGATGCAAACATTAACATGTTACAAAACAAACGTTCCGACATTATTTTTATATCATTTTATTTTTTGCCCTCTGCCTCGCGAACCTCCAGCCAGCCATCTGTGTGTGTAGCGCTCCGATCTCAGTCGGCAATTCACAGGACGGGAACAGATCCAGTTAAGAGTGTGTAAACAGCACTGCGGGGGATCATCACACACGGACAGCACGCTCGGCATTATGGGAAATATGCTCAGGGATTACACAAATCTCTCTCTCTCTCTCTCTCTCTCTCTCTCTCTCTCTCTCTCTCTCTCTCCCCACTGAACACGAGTACCGCAGGCTCCATGATATAAACATGGACTTTTTTTAAGTAAGACAAAAGGAATGAATGAAAGAAAGAGAAAATTATATTTATATTAGTATTAAAGTAGTAGATCAGTATCACACAAGGGTGGAGGTGTATCACATAGGGGTGGAGGTGTATCACATAGGAGTGGCGGTGTATCACAGGAGGGTGGCGGTGTATCACACGAGGGTGGTGGTGTATCACAGGAGGGTGGCGGTATATAACCGAAGGGTGGCAGTGTATCACAGGAGGGTGGCGGTGTATCACACGAGGGTGGCGGTGTATCACAGAAGGGTGGTGGTGTATCACACGAGGGTGGCGGTGTATCACAGGAGGGTGGCGGTGTATCACACGGGGGTGGCGGTGTATCACACGGGGGTGGCGGTGTATCACACGAGGGTGGCGGTGTATCACACGAGGGTGGCGGTGTATCACACGAGGGTGGCGGTGTATCACACGAGGGTGGCGGTGTATCACACGAGGGTGGCGGTGTATCACACGAGAGTGGCGGTGTATCACACGAGGGTGGCGGTGTATCACACGAGAGTGGCGGTGTATCACACGAGGGTGGCGGTGTATCACACGAGGGTGGCGGTGTATCACACGAGGGTGGCGGTGTATCACACGAGAGTGGCGGTGTATCACACGAGGGTGGCGGTGTATCACACGAGGGTGGCGGTGTATCACACGAGGGTGGCGGTGTATCACACGAGGGTGGCGGTGTATCACACGAGGGTGGCGGTGTATCACAGAAGGGTGGCGGTGTATCACACGAGGGTGGCGGTGTATCACACGAGGGTGGCGGTGTATCACACGAGAGTGGCGGTGTATCACACGAGGGTGGCGGTGTATCACACGAGAGTGGCGGTGTATCACACGAGGGTGGCGGTGTATCACACGAGGGTGGCGGTGTATCACACGAGGGTGGCGGTGTATCACACGAGGGTAGCGGTGTATCACACGAGGGTAGCGGTGTATCACACGAGGGTGGCGGTGTATCACAGAAGGGTGGCGGTGTATCACACGAGGGTGGCGGTGTATCACACGAGGGTGGCGGTGTATCACACGAGAGTGGCGGTGTATCACACGAGGGTGGCGGTGTATCACACGAGGGTGGCGGTGTATCACACGAGGGTGGCGGTGTATCACACGAGGGTGGCGGTGTATCACACGAGGGTGGCGGTGTATCACACGAGGGTGGCGGTGTATCACACGAGGGTGGCGGTGTGTATCACACGAGGGTGGCGGTGTGTATCACACGAGGGTGGCGGTGTATCACACGGGGGTGGCGGTGTATCACAGGAGGGTGGCGGTGTATCACACGAGAGTGGCGGTGTATCACACGAGGGTGGCGGTGTATGACACGAGGGTGGCGGTGTGTATCACACGAGGGTGGCGGTGTATCACACGAGGGTGGCGGTGTGTATCACACGAGGGTGGCGGTGTATCACACGGGGGTGGCGGTGTGTATCACACGAGGGTGGCGGTGTATCACACGAGGGTGGCGGTGTATCACACGAGGGTGGCGGTGTGTATCACACGAGGGTGGCGGTGTATCACACGAGAGTGGCGGTGTATCACACGAGAGTGGCGGTGTATCACACGAGGGTGGCGGTGTATCACACGAGGGTGGCGGTGTATCACACGAGGGTGGCGGTGTATCACATGTGGGTGGCGTTGTATCACACGAGAATGGCGGTGTGTATCACACGAGGGTGGCGGTGTATCACACGAGGGTGGCGGTGTATCACACGAGGGTGGCGGTGTGTATCACACGAGGGTGGCGGTGTGTATCACACGAGGGTGGCGGTGTGTATCACACGAGGGTGGCGGTGTGTATCACACGAGGGTGGCGGTGTGTATCACACGAGGGTGGCGGTGTGTATCACACGAGGGTGGCGGTGTGTATCACACGAGGGTGGCGGTGTGTATCACACGAGGGTGGCGGTGTGTATCACACGAGGGTGGCGGTGTATCACACGAGGGTGGCGGTGTATCACACGAGGGTGGCGGTGTATCACACGGGGGTGGCGGTGTATCACACGAGGGTGGCGGTGTATCACACGAGGGTGGCGGTGTATCACACGAGGGTGGCGGTGTATCACACGAGAGTGGCGGTGTATCACACGAGAGTGGCGGTGTATCACACGAGGGTGGCGGTGTATCACACGAGAGTGGCGGTGTATCACACGAGGGTGGCGGTGTATCACACGAGAGTGGCGGTGTATCACACGAGGGTGGCGGTGTATCACACGAGAGTGGCGGTGTATCACACGAGGGTGGCGGTGTATCACACGAGGGTGGCGGTGTATCACACGAGGGTGGCGGTGTATCACACGAGAGTGGCGGTGTATCACACGAGGGTGGCGGTGTATCACACGGGGGTGGCGGTGTATCACACGAGGGTGGCGGTGTATCATTTCTACAGGACGTGTCTGGTCATTTCTCACCTCACGCTATACATGTTATGAATAATTCCACAAGGCTAATGAGGCGGGGCTGAGGAACAGAGCTTCAGGATCCATTCACACGTTCATCCATCCCCTTCCCTCCATCCCCTTCCCTCCATCCCCTTCCCTCCATCCCTCCCTCCCTCCCTCCCTCCCTCCCACAGTCTGACACAGTCGTGACGCTTTGCACTACACCCAGCACGCACCAGAGAGAGGCAGAAGACCGATGTGCTCTAATGTGAGCCTTAAAGCCTTTCACACTGTTTCACACTTCTAATGTAAAAGCTTTCTGGGCTAAATGTACACCGCGTGAATCCACCACAAACTCCAGAGATTTCCTTACTGCAGCATGACATCCACCCAGGAACACAAAGACAAACACCAACCAGAAGTCTTGCGTACACGTGATGGTAGGAAACGTGAAAGACATCATGAGTGGCCATGACAGTTCACCGCAATGAGTCAGACATGAACAGTAATACTCGAGCTTGTGTTCAAGCAGTGTAAAACCCACGAGATAGATAATCGGCGTAAAGGCAGGATGGAGGGAGGGAGGGAGATGGAGGAGCGGACTGTCGGGTGGACTGATGAATGAATAGGTAGATGGATGGATGGATGGATGGATGGATGGAACTCAGCAGATCATAGAAGATGAGTCCTACACTGAACCATGATAAAGATTGTGTGTTTGTGCGTGTGTGTGCGCGCGTGTGTGCGTGTGCGTGTGCGTGTGTGTGTGTGTGTGTGTGTGTGTGTGTGTGTTATTAATAAAGGTGTGTGAGCTGTTCTCCCACTACCCCAGTCATCAGTCTACGTCTGGAAAAATAAATATATCCGATGCCCCCGATTCACCAGCAGACTGTTTACGTCTGTAAATCAGGGTCAAACTCAGGCTAAGGCCGCGCTAAACTACCCCAGCGATAACTGACCCACTTCGCTTATATTTCTAAATAAATGTCTAACTAGCACAGAACTGCTTCTCAAGGTCTTCCTAGCTGAGATTAAAAAGCAAGAGGGATCCGTGCGGTTTCAGGACACGATACATTCCTTACAGACTGTAATACAAAGGGGAAATAAATGGTTAAGTGTGCAATGAGCAAACACAGTCATCTTACCCCGGTACAGCGGGCTGTAGGATACGAACATGAATGAAAGTAAGGGAAAATTATTTTTATGTTAGTATTAGATCGGGCTGATGGAGTAACATGTGAGGCCGCTGGCCTGTCATGTGGGGGTGGCGGTGTATCACGCGAGGGTGGAGGTGTATCACACAGTGGTGGTGGTGTATCACGTAGGGGTGGAGGTGTATCACGTAGGCGTGGAGGTGTATCACGTAGGGGTGGAGGTGTATCACGTAGGCGTGGAGGTGTATCACGTAGGGGTGGAGGTGTATCACGTAGGGGTGGAGGTGTATCACGTAGGCGTGGAGGTGTATCACGTAGGCGTGGAGGTGTATCACGAGGGGTGATTCAAAAGAGTGTGGCGATGTATCAGACAAGGGTGGCGGTGTATCACGTAGCAGAGGCGGTATATCGCACAAGGGTGGTGGTGTTTGACGTAGGGGTGGCGGTGTATCATGTAGGGGTGGCGGTGTATTGCACGAGAGTGTGCATCATGAAGGGGTAATGGTGTATCACACGAGGGTGGCGTTGTGTTGCACGAGGGTGGCGGTGTATCAAAAGAGAGTGGCGGTGTATTGCACTAGGGTGGCGGTGTATCACATACAGGTGGCGGTGTATCACATACAGGTGGCGGTGTATCACATACAGGTGGCGGTGTATCACATACAGGTGGCGGTGTATCACATACAGGTGGCGGTGTATCACACAGGTGTTGGTGTATCACACAGGTGTCGGTGTATCACATAGGGGTGGCGAGGTATCACATACGGGTGGCGAGGTATCACATAGGGGTGGCGAGGTATCACATAGGGGTGGCGAGGTATCACATAGGGGTGGCGGTGTATCACATAGGGGTGGCGGTGTATCACATAGGGGTGGCGGTGTATCACATAGGGGTGTCGGTGGATCACATAAGGGTGTCGGTGGATCACATAGGGGTGTCGGTGGATCACATAGGGGTGTCGGTGGATCACATAGGGGTGGCGGTGGATCACATAGGGGTGGCGGTGTATCACATAGGGGTGGCGGTGTATCACATAGGGGTGGCGAGGTATCACATAGGGGTGGCGAGGTATCACATAGGGGTGGCGGTGTATCACATAGGGGTGGCGGTGTATCACATAGGGGTGGCGGTGTATCACATAGGGGTGTCGGTGGATCACATAAGGGTGTCGGTGGATCACATAGGGGTGTCGGTGGATCACATAGGGGTGTCGGTGGATCACATAGGGGTGGCGGTGGATCACATAGGGGTGGCGGTGGATCACATAGGGGTGGCGGTGTATCACATAGGGGTGGCGGTGTATCACATAGGGGTGGCGGTGTATCACATAGGGGTGGCGGTGTATCACATAGGGGTGTCGGTGGATCACATAGGGGTGTCGGTGGATCACATAGGGGTGTCGGTGGATCACATAGGGGTGTC
>NC_062527.1:21136234-21153734 GCF_022655615.1 Tachysurus fulvidraco | reverse complement strand
AGGAGGTGGTCTGGGACGCGTTTCAGATGAAACTGGACAGGTGTAAATGCATGTGGTTGTTCGAGCCACATACGTCAGCGCTATACTCCTCCCAAACGGAAGTACGTCACTCGCAGGTGATCTTTCACCCAGGCGTCTCGTCGGGTCTTAAAACGCGCTGCTGCCGCCAGCGAAAACGCAGCAAACAGTAAACACTGTTTTTTGTAGCATAAACGTCGTAACGGGTTTTTCTGTCTTCTTTTTGATCGCGTTCTGAAAACCGCATACACCAAAGTGTGTTCCATCTCAATTACCCTGGAAATGAGGTAAAATATATTAGCGTTTTGGGCGGGAGTAGAAAGATGGGATCGATATCCGATTCGCCGAGACGCGTTTATGTGGCCTGATGTAAATGGGACAGTTTTAACAAATCAGATAGTTATCGGATCAGAGACAACACACGAAGTGACCGGGTGTAAAAAGGCCCTCAGACAAGAACCGGGAAACGGAGATGACTGTGGAAACACTTGCCAACAATTGAAGAAAAAAAAAAAAAAAAAAACAAGGATTGTACAGACGGTCTGGTTGCTGTAGCATTACAATTTCAATTCACTTGAACTACAGACAACTACAGTTCCACCCAGATTGCGCTTCAGCTCCATGAAGACATGGTGTGGAGGTGAAGGTTGGAGTGGAAGAACTCGAATGTCCTGCACTGAGCCCTGACTCTGACTCAACCCTACTGAACACATTTGTGATCAACTGGAACTGGAGTCCGGTCAACACCCCGACATCAGTGTCAGATCTCAATAACGCTCCTGCTCTCTCTTGTGAAGGAACACAAATCCTCACAGCCACGTTCCAACATCTAATAGAAAGCCTTCCCAGAGGAGAAGGGAAAGGAAGAGTGCCGCTCATTATAACAGCTAACACAAGAGAAATATATCTGTAAGTAAATGTTCAACAAATACGTAAGAGTGTGATGTCAGGGGTGTACAAACTTTTGCTGAATACGAAGTGATTTTTAAAAAAAAATCGTATCCATGTAATAATGTTTGTATTGTGAAGCGAAGCCAGAAATTCAATTCCAAATATAGCAAACTCAACAGAAAAATCAAAGGCAAGGATCGAGGATTTGAGGTGCTTGTGGTGACAGTAAATTGGTGCATCCCTCTGGTGAATTCCCTTCATCCTTCTGTTCTGAAGTTATGCGCAAAACCTGAGGTACACTGAGGTAAAAGATGGTAGACTCAGCACTTTCCGCTCTCTTAGCTGGCAATGAAAAGTCTTTTTCTGTAGAGGAAGTTAAACTGTACTCTGAGTATGCAGAGGTAAATAAATACTTCTGTGTTTTCATGTGGAATGTTCTCGTGAACAGGAGGAAACTTGGAACGATAGAACCTTATTCCGGAACGTCTCTATTATTCACAGAATTCGGTTTTACTACAGAGTTCAAACGCAACTTTACTGGAATCTTCTTAAGGCATCGCAAGTCTAGGGATAATTGTGTTATAGGACAGGGCTCTTGAACATGTCTATTCTAGAACCTCTATTACCCCTTTTCCACCAAAAAGAACCGGGTGCTGGTTCAGAGCTAGCGCTGGTGCTGGTTCAATGTTGGTTCCACTGGCGAACCTTCTAAGAACCGGTTTGCCTTTCCATCGGTCAGAGAGTGTCACAGCGCCGAGTGTGACGTCACTGTATACGTGTCACGTGTCCCAGCAACGTTAGCGCAGCAGCGACAAACACAAACACAACAACAATGGCGGATGTTGCTTTACTGTTAATGCTCATGGCTTTGTGAACCTACATTAACACCCAAACGTGTACGTGCGGCTCCATGTAATCTGTATAAACGGAGGTTGTGATCGAGAAAGTACATAACGTTATTTTATCATTAACACAAAAAAGTTAGCTTTAGCATGTAGCTACCTACTATCATGTGTGCTGATAATGTATCATATCGCTGTAAAGTAAAAGTGTATTAAACATTAGTAAACTTAAGGTACATTATCAAACACGCTAACGGTAGCCCCGCCGCCAGCCCCAACATTATCAAATGCGCTAACAGTAGCCCCGCCCACCGCTCCTGACACATGCGATTCTTAAGTCTAGACCAGCAACGTTTTGGTGCTACTTAAGAACCACTTTTCCTGGTTCAGAGCCGGTGCTTTGGCTGTCGAAAGAGAAAGGTTCCGAACTAGCAACTAGGTTCCGAACTAACAAACTGCCTTGGTGGAAAAGGGGCACATGATTCCCACAATCCATCGAGTTTGAATGCACATTTACTGAAAAAGTCCCGAGTTTATCATGTTCTAAATCGGAACATGGTTCCAAAAGCGACGTATAATTCCCAGAACCTTCCCAATCTTCAGTTCCACAAGCAACCTCAAGACGCCTAAAGGCTTGAAATTTTGGAGTTCTAGAACAAACCGATGTTTGTAGGTCTATTCTCGTAATTCTTTGAACCGAGTTGGGCTTTCGGTTCTACAGCACCCTCACCCGAGTCAGCTCGTAAAACACCGCAAGACTTGAAGCAGTGGTGTTCTTGAACTGAGTGGAGTTCTTAAACAGCTCCATGATTCTAAGAACCCTTTGAACTACAGCAACCACAGTGATGTCTGACCTTAAACATCTCCAAGCCTTAAAGGTTCTAGACCACACCTGCGATCTATTGTGGTTCTAGTGCATTCTTACTAAACAACACAGAACATAGAACAGTGAAGGTGTCTAGAAGGGAACATGGTAGAACAGTCAGGCTAGAACCTTCTAGAAAATGTTCTTGAACATGTCTTCGGTTTTAGGAACCCTTTGACCTGCGGTATATATACACGAGTTCTACAGCAACCTTATTGGAATCTTGAAGTAACCAATGGAAGAGTTCTAGGACCCGTCCCTGATGTCTCAGAACTGCAAATCCTACGGCTCAGACTCTTCTCACTACACTTGTGAAATGGAAGGAAGTGAGGTTTTGGAAAACAGGCTCTGGTCACTCACCGATCTTCTTGGACCTCTCTTCTCCTCTGTTGTGGATGCTGATAGGAGAGTAGATGAAAGGACTGGCGGAGCTGACGTTCGGCCCGGGCAGACCCTTCACTTTATGTGGACGAAGACTCGCAGGCAGATTCAGCAGAGACACAGACCTAAAGAGAGGAGCAGGAGGAGTATTAATAGTGTTATAACGGTGCCACCACGGACTGACTCCATGTTTAATGTGTTCTCGGTGATCTTTGTGACTTTTTAAAGTTGGAAGCAATGCAAAATAACAAATGAACCAAAAGAACTGATTCAGACTCCTAATGAACTGATTCAGGCCTAAGACAGTTATCTTTCGATCTCTCTGGCACGTGCGGCATGTGTGTTAGTGTATTTACGGTAGCCGTGCTATTCCAGCGGTTACCGAAGTGCTACAGGAAGTTGCACCACATTTATCACAGTTACACCAAGTATCGGGCAGTCGTGGCTTAATGGTTAGAGAGTTTGACTCCTAACCCTAAGGTGGTGGGTTCGAGTCTCGGCCCGGCAATACCATGACTGAGGTGCCCTTGAGCAAGGTACCGAACCCCCGAACTGCTCCGGGTGTGTGTTCACGGTGTGTGTGTGTGTTTTCACTGCTGTGGTTAAATGCAGAGAACAAATTCTGAGTATCACCATACTTAGCTGTACGTCACGTCATGTCATGTCACGTCACATCACGGTCAGTCATTTTTAGCTTTCTCTAAAGAGCCTGGCACTTTTCTTCTACAATACATGACTAAGACCCGCCCATTTTCACAGGAAGAAGCCGTCCAAACAACCGGACGCGTACTTTTTCTGGAGAAGGTTGGCAAACATGTGAAGATGTTTCTTATTGTGTCATGTTGATGCTTTGCGGTATGTGGTTTGGTAATATTGTGCACAGTAATCAAAGGGTTTGGAAGGGAGAAAAACAGCTCATTTACTGACATTTCATGGAAGTCAAGCATCCAGCATTCCGCCATTAGAACAAAATGTCAACTTCCAGTGAATCGGACATGGGTGAGCCACCTTCATCGCCACCTAAAAACATGTGCTGTCAGCAGAAGCCTGACAGATAACACTTGTGGAAGGAAAAGACTGGCGTTTTCCTTCGTTTATCCACAGTGTGGGTGTATTTAGAGCTTGGCTACAGCACAGGAGACCAACATCGCCTCGGGTGCTACTGCTCAGCAGGGTCAGGAAGTTTCCAACAGTGCAGTGGAAGTGCTGAATTGGGAAGACGCGAGATGAGAGAATCGGTGGCAAGCTGAACGGACGGGCATTTCTGCCGGAGTAATAAGGAGGAACGCTGGAGATCTTTTCCTGACATTTCGACAAGAAGACACAAAGACGCACCAGCTTTAGCGTCAACTTAACAAGATAGATAAACAGATAACGGATGGCCTTTTACTGAGGGAAAAGACCTGTCGGTGTATAAAGACAGAATGGCCTTCTTGAGTTAGCAAAACCTACCTACATGGAAAAAAAACACACCTTTTACAAATCGCTCACTCTACAGAAAGAATTGAGAATAAGGTACAGGAAGAAGCACAGCTAAAACACAACCACGTCAGCTAAACAGATACTACTGTAGAACAACTGTGGGCTATATACACTTCTAGATACTGTTTATCTGGATGCTCACAATGTTTTGCCTTGGTATAAATCACCAAAGACAAACACCCTGTTTTTGTGTGTGTGTGTGTGTGTGTGTGTGTGTGTGTGTGTGTGTGTGTGTGTGTGTGTGTGTGTGTGTGTGGAGTTTGCATATACTTCCTGTGCTCCAGGGGTTTCCTCCAGGTTCTCCATTTTCTTCTTCTAGGGGGAAGTTGTGGCCTAGTCGTTAGAGAGTCTGACACCTAACCCTAAGGTTGTGGGTTCGAGTCTCGGGACGGCCACGACCGAGGTGCCGTTAAGCAATGCACCGAACCCCCCTAACTGCTCCCCGGGCGCCGCAGCATAAATGGCTGCCCACTGCTCCGAGTGTGTGTGTTCACTGCTGTGTGTGTGTGTGTGTGTGTGTGTGTGTGTGTGTGTGTGTGTGTGTGTGTGTGTGTGTGTGTGCGCTTTGGATGGGTTAAATGCAGAGAACGAATTCTGAGTATGGGTCACCGTATTTAGCCGTAGAGACATGTTGTGTAGGCTGCCTGGCATTTCTGAAATGTCTGGAGTGTGTGAATGTGTCCAATGATGGACTGTTAACCCTACCATGGTGTCTCCCGGATTGCCCTGAAGTCACGTTCCCTTTAAACCAGTGGATAAATCTTAGAGAAAATGGACGGGGTGGATATCACCAAAACTAATCATTTGTATTTGGGTAGTTGACGTGACATGGCTTTTTCACTGTCACAGAAGATAAAACATAATTTATTTCACATTTTCATAATTTAGAATACTGTAAATGGTTAAACATTTTCTTGTTTTATATGAATTTGTTGTTTTAATACCCAAGTTATTGTTAGTTTTTTTTTAGAACTTTGAGCCAAATCTCAAAATTGTCCTATGGTGTGACGGTAGACAACATTATTTCATAAATATTACATTTTATAAATAAAGAAAATAATGTTTAAAAATCTTAATGAACACTCCTGGCATAATTGTGCAAGTGTCTATTTCACTAAGTGGCCATCACTTTTCATATACATACATTTCTAAAAGTGTAGGAATTTCATAAAGTTTGTCACAGAAAAAAATGTCCTTTGGTGTTATGCAAAAACCTAATTTTAATTTGGGCAATATCATGGACAACTACATTTAATTGAAAGACCCCACTCAAGGTCATGTGACTGAAGACCCCTATGAAGGCCATGAGAAGTGCACATGGTAAGTATTTCTCTCAGAATTGTTTAAATATTTAACTATGTTTTAAGACCACTGAAGTTAAGTTTGTTTGTCCTTTGGTGTGACACCATTCATCTATTCATGGTGAAAATGATTCTAATTAGTACTTTCATGTAAAATAAATATCACTTTAAGAAAATAATGTTTTAATAATGTGAACAATTCTGTCTCAAGTATTTATTTTATGTTATTTAATATAATTTCTTAGTACTTTTTAAATGTCACACCATAGGACACATTTACAGTATTGTTGAGTGAAAAACTGAAAAAAATATGTGAAGTCATTGACAAAATGAGTGACCAGTACTATTTTCTGAAACGGCAGTTTTCATACTCCACAAATATATGTAACTTACAAATATATGTAACTTATATGTATCTTAAAAAGTTATGCTTTCCAAAAAAAGTACTTTTTCTTGGTCATTTGTCAACTACCCATTTACAGACCAGTTTTGATTTCTGACTAACCTAACGTGATGGCATGGAATGTGGTAGCTCGTTGGCTAAGGCCAATGGTGTAAATGTCATGTAATGTACTAATCTACACAGATATTTCTCAGAGAGTGAGCACCGATACGATGCTTATCTACAAGCCGGTAATCGTACACCTACAGTACACAGTGATGAAAATTAAATACAATCTTTCTTCCAATAAAGTAAAGAGCTTTACGTTGCAGGGCATCTTAACACGCCGAAGCGTCAGAGAGGATTCCTGATCGACGGAGAGCATCGCGTCGCTGCGCCGCTTCAAAATGAACTCTTTAATCTTCCAAACCCAAATGTGGCAGAACGCTAATGCCAAAGCTAGCCGAGGCCGTTAACGGTGACATTTATTCTTCTAACAAGACAATGAGTTCTTAAACGGAGAGCAAGGAAAGTGATAATTCATTAAAAGTAATTGCGCACACAGGGTCTCAGTCACACTGCCATGTAAAGACTTCAAGCGTTTTAGGGGGAGAGGAAAGAGAGACAGAGACGGAGCGCTAAGGAGGAGAAGACGAAGACATGATGTGAGACTCGACGCCGTCGGGGAGGAAATATCAAATGGCTTTCCTCCGACAAATTGAGGACATTTTTCAACTTCAGCACGACTTGCGTAGCAGAGAAATGAAGGGAAACTGAAAGGTTGGTTCAAAAGGAAAAAGTTTTTGGAACTCAAAACCTTCTTTATTCCCCATGAACTGGACTCATGAACCTAAACCATGCACTGTAACAAATCAGTGCTGTTTATATTATATTAAATTCAATTCAGTTTATTTGTAGAGCGCTTTTTACAACTGACATCGTCTCAAAGCAGCTTTACAGGACATAAGCATAGAACAAAAGGTTATTATAAAGAATAATATAAAGATTAATAGAATACAAAATTCAAGATTAATATTAGTTATATTTAAATGTGTTTGTATTTATCCCTAAAGAGCAAGTCTGAGGTGACTCGGGTGACTTTGGGGAGGAAAAACTCCCTTAGATGGTAAAGGAAGGAACCTTGAGAGGAACCAGACTCAAAGGGGAACCTCATCCTCATCTGGGTGACACTGGGGGTGTGTGTGTATATATATATATATACAGTACAGACCAAAAGTTTGGACACCCCTTCTCATTCAAAGAGAACATTTAGTTCATAACAAAAAAGTGTGAAACAACTGAAAATGTCATATTCTAGGTTCTTCAAAGTCGCCACCTTTTGCTCTGATTACTGCTTTGCACACTCTTGGCATTCTCTTGATGAGCTTCAAGAGGTCGTCACCTGAAATGGTCTTCCAACAGTCTTGAAGGAGTTCCCAGAGATGCTTAGCACTTGTTGGCCCTTTTGCCTTCACTCTGTGGTCCAGCTCACCCCAAACCGTCTCGATCGGGTTCAGGTCCGGTGACCGTGGAGGCCAGGTCATCTGGTGCAGCACCACATCACTCTCCTTCATGGTCAAATAGCCCTTACACAGCCTGGAGGTGTGTTTAGGGTAATTTTTTTTTTTCACACTTTTTTGTTATGTATGTATATAATTCCACATTGTGTTAATTCATAGTTTTGATGCCTACAGTGTGAATCTACAATTTTCATAGTCATGAAAATAAAAAAAACTCTTTGAATGAGAAGGTGTGTCCAAACTTTTGGTCTTTACTATATATATATATATATAATAAACTTGAAATGAATTGAATATATATGTCCTGAGGCATCTAAAGATCTACCAGATACAGTTATATTATAATAATATATTTTATATATATATATATATCCCATTATTGTATTTATCCCATTCTCCTTTTTAGACATGTTACTTTGTAAATTCAGTACAGTTTCATTATAAAAAATAGATGTTCTAAAACTCTCCATCAGCAGCTGAATCTGAAAACTGGTCTAATATTCTATTGAGGATGGTTAATTGACAGCTTGCTAAAAACCTTATAACTAAACAACACGTATGAATCCTACAAATCGTAAAAACACGTAGCTGTACGTTCACTAGATTGACTTACCTGACTATGGGCAGCTTGGTCAAGGGCACCGGGGCCAGTTTGAGTCCGTCTGGTAGCGTGATGACATTCATCCCTCCGGGACATTTAGACGTGTAGTTCTCCAGACTCTGAGTCACCTCCTTCTTTTCTGTGGACATGAAAACAAACACACGAAAGGACAAGCGTCAGAAATAGGGATTAAACTACACGTGTCATCGGCGTGATGGTCGCAGCTGTAATCTTCTAATACAGAACATGAGCTTATTCATAAAGGTGCTTCAGTTGCTTCATTTCATACCGAGGTGAAGGAAAATAAAGACAGGTTGACTTTTGCAATTTTTAATTTTCTTGTTGATAAAACGACAGAATTGGAAATATAGGTTAAGTCCAAGTGTGAGGAAAAGGAATTGAGCAAAGAAATCTCAGGGTATATGGAAGAATATGTCAAATTCTATAAAAATAGAAATATGCTAAATTTTAATTATTTATATAAAATATATTATACAAATGATTATTATTTAATATATAAAATAAAAACTATAAAATATTAATATATATTATAAAATAAATTATATATTATTTATTTGTTTGTTTGTTTGTTTATTATTAATTAATTATTTCCAGCATTGAGATTTTATCATTGACTTTTAGCAACAAAAAGAAATGACTATGAAGGCTGAACTCCATCACTTTGGGGCTTTGACTCATCCCAAACCATCTTTTCCTGGAAGCCATAAGAACCATCGTGCTATTAATATTTGTGTTTATTCCCATTTTATTATCTATATCTGGGTACAGAACAAGATATAAAAAGTGATGAAATAAACTTTTTTAAATTAAAAAAACTCAGATGCTGTGCTCTGTCATTTCTATCTAAAAGACAGAGGGTAGTAAAAAAATAAAAATAAATAAAAAAATAAAAAAAATTTCCGCTGCCAATCAGAAGATGGCAAAAATCTTGCCATGCAAATGAAACGCCGAACTTTTTAAGAGCCTCTGGGGGGAAATCAGTTTCCTCCTGCTCTCGAGAGGCCATCACCCATGGTGAGATACGAATTTAATGAGCCAAATTATCTGAGCTGCGGTGGATCATGAGCAAGACGGGTTTGATGGGGGGTGAGACAATCAAAAACGCTTCGAGCTGTGCTGAACAGAAGACCGCTGAGATCCAGCCTGGATTGTGACTAAAGAAGAGTCGGTGAAAGAGACAGAAGGAAAGAAAGGTCACGTTTCAGTCACTGCGATGGATCTGGTGTGAAAGATAACTGAATTATAGGAGTATAAATCACTTAATTAAATTGATGTTAATCCATCACTTTATGCCAAGTCCTTCACTTTACTGTAGTGTCCATTGGCTCATGTCTCTAGTTCCTCATCTGCATTCTGATCTCTCTCACTCCATACACACACTCCCATCCCAGTACTGAGACAACAGCCCAGAACTTCATTGTGCAGCAAGACAACAACCCGAATGCCAACACAATGCCAACTTATCAAAGGACTTCGTCGGCGGAAACTGTTCAAGGTTGTCGACTGGCCGAGTCAATTAACCTTAAACCAATCGAGCAGTATTTCACTTCAGCTGAAGATAGACATGGGGGTCACGGTGGCTTAGTGGTTAGCACGTTTGCCTCACACCTCCAGGGTTGGGGGTTCGATTCCCGCCTCCGCCTTGTGTGTGTGGAATTTGCATGTTCTCCCCGTGCCTCAGGGGTTTCCTCCGGGTACTCCGGTTTCCTCCCCCGGTCCAAAGACATGCATGGTAGGTTGATTGGCATCTCTGGAAAATTGTCCGTAGTGTGTGAGTGTGTGAGTGAATGAGAGTGTGTGTGTGCCCTGTGATGTGTTGGCACTCCGTCCAGGGTGTATCCTGCCTCGATGCCCGATGACGCCTGAGATAGGCACAGGCTCCCCGTGACCCGAGAGGTTCGGATAAAGCGGTAGAAAATGAATGAATAAATGAATGAATGAATGTAGATAGACACCCACCCATGTTTGGCGAGGTCACTATATCACCAGCTTGGTGCAATTATTGAATATTAAGTGTTTATTAATTTTCTTTAATCCAATACTTTTTGCTCACCTAAAAATTGGGTACAAAAATTAAGTTGTTTAACACAGCTAGATGTAAACATCGGTCATCTCATATTCCTTGTTTGAGCTCGAACCCAAAGGTGTTCAGCGTACAGCGAAAACAAGAGAGCTGGCATTGACATTCCAATCCTTACTGAGGTGACTGTAATCCCCATTTCCCACAATCTGGCTTCTCAGCAGTCCTACCTGTAAGTAGGAACACTACATTCTGGCACAACAGGCATGTGTTTGTGAAGCTCTAATATTTACAATTCTCTTATATTTACACATTTCTCTACACCAACTACAACTATCACTACACTGTTATCACAACACACCTCACAACTACGACACCCAAACTATCCTACCACTAAAGTACAATACGCACATCATCATACCTACTGCTACATTAGTATACCCAGAGATCTACACCTACTACACCCACGCTACCTCACTGCTATATACAGACAACCACACTAACTATACACAAACTACCACAACAATTTAGCCAGAATACCTCACTAATATACCCAGACTACCACACCTACTACTACACTATTATACCCAGACTACCACACCTACTACTACACTATTATACCCAGACTACCACACCTACAACTACACTAATATACCCAGACTACCACACCTACTACTACACTAATATACCCAGACTACCACACCTACTACTACACTAATATACCCAGACTACCACACCTACTACTACACTAATATACCCAGACTACCACACCTACTACTACACTAATATACCCAGACTACCACACCTACAACTACACTATTATACCCAGACTACCACACCTACTACTACACTAATATACCCAGACTACCACACCTACTACTACTACACTAATATACCCAGACTACCACACCTACTACTACACTAATATACCCAGACTACCACACCTACTACTACTACACTAATATACCCAGACTACCACACCTACTACTACACTAATATACCCAGACTACCACACCTACTACTACACTAATATACCCAGACTACCACACCTACTACTACTACACTAATATACCCAGACTACCACACCTACTACTACACTAATATACCCAGACTACCACACCTACTACTACACTAATATACCCAGACTACCACACCTACTACTACACTAATATACCCAGACTACCACACCTACTACTACACTAATATACCCATATTAGTGTACACTACTATTCCCAAACTACCCTACCTCCACACTATTATAATCAGACTACCATACATCCACCCTACCATTATACTATTATAATCAGACTACCATACATCCACCCTACCATTACACTATTATTATCAGACTACCATACATCCACCCTACCACTACACTATTATAATCAGACTACCATACATCCACCCTACCACTACACTATTATAATCAGACTACCATACATCCACCCTACCATTACACTATTATAATCAGACTACCATAAATCCACCCTACCACTACACTATTATAATCAGACTACCATACATCCACCCTACCACTACACTATTATAGTCAGACTACCATACATCCACCCTACCACTACACTATTATAAATCAGACTACTCCTACTGCTGCATCATTATAGCAAGACTACTACACCTACTAGAAGCTGGCTACATCTCAAATCTGACAGAGCACCACTAGACTACTACTAACACTACTACGAGCTTTACATAAATAGGGGGTCTATTTAAATCCACTTGAAATATCTATCCTAATACTTGGGACTGAGAAGAATGGCAGGATTTTGATATCGCTCTTGATAGAATCTCCTCCTCTAACAGTGGGGTAGAGTTGGAGAGCTGGAGTTTGGCTGACACACGCTATTTACACAAAGCCTTGAGAAAAAAAAGAAGAAAGAAGTGTGCTGAATCGATAGCTCTCATTTCTTCATGCTTTGGCAAGGTGCAGTGACAGCAGACTGGGAGCAGGACAAAAGAGGATGTGATCTAACAGGGCACATGGTATTGATTCTCATTTTTCAAAGATTAAAGATGAAAAATATATCCTGTGCCAAGACGAGTCGGCGCTGTCGGAGGCTCGGCAAGGCCGGAAGATGCCATGCCTTAAGGGGCTTTTCCATCAAACAAGATTCATTTTACAAATAAGTTTACTGCCAGAGATTGGGGGGGGGGGGGGTGTCGGGGTATTTCTAAACGTTTTCATGACACTGTACATGAGTGGAGATTAAAAAAAAGAAAAGGCAATTAAGAGCTGATCTACTACGACACAGATAGACAGACAGAAAAAAAGAAAGAAAAAAGAAAGAAAAAAGAAAGAAATACAGAAAGAAAAAAGAAAGAAATACAGAAATACAGAAATACAGAAAGAAAGAAAGAAAGAAAGAAAGAAAGAAAGAAAGAAAGAAAGAAAGAAAGAAAGAAAGAAAGAAAGAAAAAAGGAAAGAAAGAAAGAAAGAAAGAAAGAAAGAAAGAAAGAAAGGCAGACAGACAGAAAGAAAAGAAAGACAGACAGAAAGAAAGACAGAGACCGACAGACAGACAGAAAGAAAGAAAGAAAGAAAGAAAGAAAGAAAGAAAGAAAGAAAGAAAGAAAGAAAGAAAGAAAGAAAGAAAGACAAAAAGAAAGACAGAAAGAAAGACAAAAAGAAAGACAGAAAGAAAGACAGATAGACAGACAGACAGAAAAAGAAAGAAAGAAAGAAAGAAAGAAAGAAAGAAAGAAAGAAAGAAAGAAAGAAAGACAAAAAGACAGAAAGACAGAAAGACAAAAAGACAAAGACAGAAAGACAGAAAGAAAGAAAGACAAAAAGACAGAAAGAAAGACAGAAAGAAAGACAGAAAGAAAGACAAAAAGACAGAAAGAAAGACAGATAGACAGACAGACAGAAAAAGAAAGAAAGAAAGAAAGAAAGAAAGAAAGAAAGAAAGAAAGACAAAAAGAAAGAAAGACAAAAATAATAAAAACAAAAGACAAAGAAACATACATACAAACAGACATAAAAAAAAAAAAGAAAAAATAAAGAAAGAAATAAATAAAATAAAATAATAAATAAATTAATAAAGACTAAATAGAAAAGAGAAAGAAAATAAATAAAGACATAAATAAGTACAAAAAGAAAGAAAGAAAAAAGACAAAAAGAAATACAAACAATAACAGATAGACGATCCATATAGACAGACAGACAGAAAAAGAAAGAAAGAAAGAAAGAAAGAAATAAAGACAGACAGAAAGAAAAGACAGACAGACAGACAGACAGACAGACAGACAGACAGACAGACAGAAAGAAAGAAAGAAAGAAAGAAAGAAACTGACACTAAAAATAACCAGCATTGCTACATTGCTTTTGCCGTGTGATTAAAAGTGATTAGCTTTTTGCAGCATTGTGGTGCAATTTTATCTTCCATAAATCCACTATGAAGCTAGAGGACTGGTTAGGCCATGGGGTTGTTTTGGCGATAGGCCTGGCATCACTTACATCACCCCCTTGTTGACGTATAGTGCCCTGGTACCATTTGCACAGAGGCTGCTGCTCATCGCCATGCTCCCATCACCATGCTTCACTCAGTGTGTGGTGTCCTTGGGATCTTACTCACAACCCCACTTTCTTCACGCACGCCTGAATTACTGCTGGAGAGTTTTATCCTTGTTCTGTCCCATCAAAGTATATTTGTCCAGAACAGTTCTGATTGGCTAAACATATTCTTTATTTGGCAGTTTATTAAGAGTTGACGAGTCGTTTCCTTTTGCTGCTCTCAGGTCATCCTGCTAGAGGTCTTCACGAGTGCACTTGGATCCGAAAACCCGAGGTCCGACCCGAGACCCGAGCGGGTTCGGGTCTAAAAGTTTCACGTGTGCCTCGGACACGGGTCGGGTATAATAATAGCACCGTCGGGTCTCGGGTAATTTAAAATGAATGTGTTTTTACCGAACGGACCCGAGAAGACCCGAACTAGTGTATCTCGTGTGTGTGCATCGACTCGAGTCCATATCCAACCTCTCCTCTGTTTGCCAAGACCGCTTGCGACATGTGGCTGGCGACGTGTGGCTGGCGACGTGTGGCTGGCGACGTGTGGCTGGCGACGTGTGGCTGGCGACGTGTGGCTGGCGGTAAGCTAATTTTCGTTGAAACAGACCTGTCGATCGATTTTGAATCCACTCTGTAGCGGTTACTTTAGAGTAGAGTTATGCAACATTCGGGTCGGGTCGTTCTTAAAAAAAAAAAAAATTATGCACGTCGGGTTCGGGGTAAAAAGTGATTTGGGTCACTTCGGGTCAGGTACATTTCTTTAGACCAGAGAAGACCGCTACATCCTGCAATCATTTTGCTAATGCTGTCTTGTGTCTTAACGTCGTGCATAAGTTGTCGCTCGGTGAACTTTCTACCTACAGGTTACTGAACCAGCTGCACTGACAGGGATCTTTGCTGTGGTTCTGTAGGTTTCCCCATTCTTATTCTAAAGCCTGAGAACTTTAGGAAGTACCGTCACTTTTTTCTTTTAATGCGGTCATGAAAGGACGAATGAGCAAGTGTTTATGTCCTGCTATGGTCCGCCGTCCCCATTAGCCGCTCCATTCTCCTGGTTATTGTTCAGCAGGGTAAAGCTCTGATAACCGGCTTAATTAACCAGCAACTTATCGTTCAGCCAGAGAAGAGAAAACAACCCAAAACAGACAGTAGGCAATTATTTCCCTTTCCTCACCATGTGCCTGTACAGCCCTGAGCTACCCACTTCATCTCACCGCACCACACCACATCACAACACACACACACACACACACACACACACACACCTTTCTCCTCGATTACACAGCTACCTGGGGCTTTCTCTCAAGCTCTTCGCTACTTCCATCTTTCCTGCACTCTGGAAAAACAACAAAACAACAGCAGCGTAGTAATTGAGGTCACGTCCTCAGATGGTATTTGCAGCTCAGGTGAAGTCAATTAGGCAGGAAAAAAAAAACTCTGATAAAAATGGTCTCTCTTCTTCTGTAAGTGCTGAGGCTCACAGACGTTCATTTTCTTTCTCTGTACTCAGAAAGCAGTGTCATGGGAAAGGATTTACAGCCCACCTTATCACACTCGACTCATGAGCTGCCTGGACATTATAGGGATGGTTTAAAATGATATTATTCTCCCCCCCCCCCTCTCTCAAATATATATATATATATATATATAGTAATCAATCAAAAAAAAGAAGCAACAGCCAATCAGAAAATAGCACTATCTGGGTAAGATTTAACACAACAACCAATGAAAAAAATTCATTCATTAGAGAGGGTATTTTCGATGGTTGGTTTGAACAAACACACACACACACACACACACACACACACACACACAAACACACACAAATTAATAAATAGAAAATGAAGAAATACTTTGTAATTGGTTAAAATGTGGGCAGTGATCCTGGTGAAACCCTTTTTTTTTTGGGTGTGGGTGGCGTGGGCAGGGTGGGTGTGTTTGCTGGGGGGTTGGAAATGTCACTCTTGCCCGTCTTCAAAACTTGAGAGCCCTGTATATATATATATATATATTATATATACACACACGTGTGTGTGTGTGTGTGTGTGTGTGTGTGTGTGTGTGTGTGTGTGTTTGGAAAAGATTAAAGAAAGGAAGGAAACAATGGGGGGGAAAAAAGAAAGAGAGGAAAAGAGGGAGAGAGGAAAGTAAAACAGTAAAGGAGGAAAGAAGGGGAAAAAACTGGTTCTTTATTTTGAATACATCGTTTATTGTATTTAATGTAATTTCCAATTTCATTTCAAATTCCTGACTGAAACAATAATATTTATTTCTTTTAAGTGATGTTTTACTTTCCGGTAAAATCCGTCTTCCTGTAGAACTTGAGTTTGGTTTACTAAAGCTCTTTAAATGCAATAGTAAAACATGGCTTTTTTACACACACACACACACACACACACACACACACACACACACACACACACACACACACACACACACACACCACACACACACAGAGAGAGTACTATAATGCCATTTTACACTATTACCATTCCGATGGAAGTCTGTCTGATTTAAGAACATTAGCAGCTTGCTACAGTTTCCCTGATGTTTAGGATCGAGCCGGCGTTCTGCTCCGTCTTTTGAAATGAAGCTCGGCGTAATTACTGTGGCAGAATAATCAGTCAATTTGCATTGCCATGATTACAACTTCTCTAATGTGTCTAAGCTGTGTTTTTCTCATTTCCGGAGAAAAAAAGGAAGACGTTTAGAGAGACTCTCAAAACAATTTAACAGCCTTAGTGATGCCTCTTTACTGACACCCTCGGGAGGATGGAGCGAGAGAGGAAGTGAGAGAGAGAGCGAGGGAGAGAGTAAGAGAGAGAGAGAGAAGGGGTGAAACATAAGAAAGGCTCTCAGAGTGTCTGCTTATCTCTGAGAGAACGTGAGCAGAGACGACTGTCAGGGTGAATTATGAATAATTTAGCATGGAGCAGGAGGAGACCACGGCAGGCAGCAGACATCCCTCACGTCAGTAACGAACCCTTACAGCCCGAGTCGCGACAGGCTCAGAGCTCAGACGTGAAGCCTTCAGCCCCGGCAGCGGCGAATACTCGGGCCTGTGAGTTGTTGTTTATGTGAGCGCTGGGACGCAGAAGGGATTACAGCAGCAGGAACACGCCAAACACTCACCTGCATCCTTCATACACACACACACACACACACACACACACACACACACACACACACACACACACACACACACACACACACACACACAGAGGAGTTCAATCCCAGGAAACCTTGCAAGAGTCTGAAAAGGAGAAAGAGCCGAGGACAGGAAAAAGGCAGAAGATTTAAACTCTCGCTACTCGGAGGACGCCGTGTCGACCCCTTTAACGCCGAAATAGAAATTCCGTTTCGGCTCCGAACCGAGACGCGGAGTCCCAAAACGCCGCCGTGGCGAATAAAATATACAGCGCAAATGTAAACAAGCCAATAAACAAGAGGCACCGGAGACCTGGCGAGGCGAGGCGAGACAGAGAGAGAAATCAGAGCAGGTATAGATTTAAGAGTGAAATGATTTTAGGGTTTCAGCAGTGAAGGAGGAGAGAAAAAAAGAATCTATTAAATAAAAGTGTTATAAAAGAATTACTGATGTTTCCAGTCCGCCGGCAGAACGGAGACGCACGAGAGACGCACGACTGAT
>NC_062527.1:21098734-21131234 GCF_022655615.1 Tachysurus fulvidraco | reverse complement strand
GAGTTTAATTAATGCAATCTTCAATTTGGATTCAGTCACCAAATGACATTAAAAAAAAAATGATCGTGTTTCAGTTAAAGCTTTGATTTAACTTTTTTTTACTTCCTGTTTGTTTACACAAACAAAACACACCTTAAAATGTAAAAAAAAGTGATCTGACGCAGAAAAAAAAAACCCATTGCTCCGCCCACTGCTAAACATCATCGCTACGGCAACTACTAACAGAGTAGGAACGTGTGTAAGTCAATAGGAAGGTACACAGGAAGTTAAGGACATTAAGGTAAAGAACTTCCTGTGTACATTAATTGCCTCTGACTGGATAACAGCAGCTTCTACAAATTGACTAGTTGCCCTTCATTATTACTGAGTGTCACATTTCTCTGGGGTTAATCATCCTGGGGGTAATAACTTCATTCATTTACACCGACTCTGCCCTGTATTTTACACTTTTGTTTGTTTGTTTTTTTTACAGAAATGCCCCAGGCTGCTATTCATGTGGGCAAAAGTGTGCAATTGTGTAAAAAAAAAAAAAAGAGACTCTGAGGGCCGTGAAAACACATCATCTCGCACTTTTTTCTTTTAGTGCGTTCGATTGGTGAGTATATATATAAATATATATATAAATATAAATACTGGCGCAATTCAACAATAAGGTATCGCTGTTAAAAAATAATAAGTTAAAAAAAAAAAGTTCTATCGTTCGAGATGAAACTGAGACACATTAAAACTGCAGGGGAAAAAAAAATACAAAAAATCGCCAAATTTCACGAGGAAAAAAAAAACGTAGCAATTTACACCTCAGATCACCGCAGAACTCTGAAGCCCTCGCTGCTCTCTCCTCCGAGCTTGTGGGCTCTAATTAAAGCTTTATTTGGCTTCATTTTCACAACCGTTGGTAAAAAAAATAGCTCGTCATCGCACGACTCCTCCAGCTGGCGTGACCCGCTCTGACGCCGACACGCCTCGACAAACAGCTAATTATTCGGTGGCCTGCGTCTCGGCGATCCTGCGTCTTACCCTCGGATTACGGTCGGCCCGTCGTCTTGCCGACCGTACTCCTATTTCATCCTGCCGTGTGTTTTTAATTCAGTCTACCTCCTCCCTCAGCTTGAGCTCTTCATCCTTCCATCTCTCATTATTTTCATGTGGCCACCTCTAGAGGTTGAGAGTTGCCTTCACGCCCGCCGTCTCCGTGTCTCCGTGTCTCCGTGCCTCGCCACAAAGCCTTAAATAAAACATTTCCGTTGCCCGACTCGGCTAACGGCGCAGGTGGAGAGATTTTAAATGAGGTGTGTGTTCGGGGTACATGCGGATTTATTAACTGGAGGATTGTGTTTTTTTTTTAACAAGCGAAACAGCAAGTCTCGTCTATGCGGTGCGCTGTGGTGCTCCGCACTCAGTGTGTCTTAATGAGAGGACTGGGCTTGTGTGGCGCGTTGCAGCGTCACGAGACGGAGGAAGTCCGACTCTCTGCTGTTACATCCAACCTGGATCCAATTAATGCATCCCATAAATAACTGCGGGTAAACGACTGGGCTCGTCAGTGTAGTCGGGTTTTCATTGCCATGGCAACCAACGTACGCCACCAGCATCGCGGAACATGGTGTTTTCGCAGGTTTACAGATATCTACGTTATCGCTTTAAATAATCCCATAAAGCTCATTAATCCCATGAGATGCTTATTTTCTATCCTCTGTGGCAGTTTTCACGATAAGAGGCAACACACTCGAACACACCACAGCCCGTAGAGTACAGCACATAAGTTTCAGCCCAGAAACCATGTTCCACGTGATACTGAACATCTTCCAGGTTCTTTGTACAAGTCTGGTGTAAATTGGGATTCAGACTGATGGAAGGCTCTCACTCACTCTCATTTACTACCGCTTATCCGAACTACCTCGGGTCACAGGGAGCCTGTGCCTATCTCAGGCGTCATCGGGCATCGAGGCAGGATACACCCTGGACGGAGTGCCAACCCATCACAGGGCACACACACACTCTCATTCACACACACACTCACACACTACGGACAATTTTCCAGAGATGCCAATCAACCTACCATGCATGTCTTTGGACCGGGGGAGGAAACCGGAGTACCCGGAGGAAACCCCCGAGGCACGGGGAGAACATGCAAACTCCACAAACACAAGGCGGAGGCGGGAATCGAACCCCCGACCCTGGAGGTGTGAGGTGAACGTGCTAACCACTAAGCCACCGTGCCCCTGATGGAAGGCTAAAGTAGGTAATAATAATCTGATCGTTTTCATTCTTCTAACATGTCGTATGGACAACACCAGGACCCACAACCTGTGGTCCGATCTGTGTGTCTCGTTCTCTGTCAATAAAAGTCATTATTCTTCTTCGTATCTGATCAGATCCAGGTGTTATAGTATAGAGATCGGTTCGACTGGTGGGTATTGATGTGGGCGTGGAGTTGAGTAGGTCATAGAAATCTCAGACGATCAGAAAAACGTTCAGGTGAATAAATATCATATCCTATTATCATCCATCCATCCATCCATCCATCTAACTGCAGATATCTGTCTGTACTTATACATTGACATGACTATCTAATTATCCCTTCCTCCTTCTATACATCTCTCTATGCAAACATCCATCCACCTACTTATCTATCCTTCCCTCTCTATCCATCCACCCACTTATCTAACCATCTCTGTCTATCCATCCACTTAACAGGCTTCCCATCCATCCACTTTTAGGTCAGTCTATGAATCTTTCCTATTATCCATCCACCCGTTCTCCGTCCACCTATCAATCATTCATCATCCACCTTTATATCCATAGATCTATCCATCTAGCTCTCCATCCATCCAGCCATCCACTTGCCCCTGCTGAAATCTGATTGGCCCCTGATTGGCCCCCAAACAATTGGCGGCACT
Source organism: Tachysurus fulvidraco (assembly GCF_022655615.1). Lineage (NCBI taxonomy): Eukaryota > Metazoa > Chordata > Actinopteri > Siluriformes > Bagridae > Tachysurus > Tachysurus fulvidraco. The sequence continues at coordinate 21,128,334 of NC_062527.1, read as the reverse complement.
CGAGCATTTGAAAAAGGAATGACTACCAAAATGTACTCGCACCGTACTGAATAAATTATTTTGTGTGCTTGAATGTACCCTGTACTTGGCCCCTGAATGTAACATTTGGCCCCTTAATGGCCCCTGTTACAGAAAAATACACACACACACACACCTCCTTTGTTGTCCATTAAGGCATTTTCAGCCATGTTCCGACTGCTGCTGTGAGATTTTAAGTTGTAGACCGTGGTAGCTGTGGCATGTTAATTAGTTTCATGATTCATGTTCACATCCTTCCTGACTCCCTGCTCTGACTACACACTCTCTTCACTGCTCCTGGAATTGGACTCATGGAGGCAGTAAAGGAGGCAGTTCAGAGGTCTGACTCATTTAAACTCCATACACAGAGACCACTTGAAGAACAACCGGAGGAGGGTTTAGTGCACAGGGGCACTAAAAAGTCGTATTATTTATTTAATTGTATTCAAATTAGTGATGGTAGCATTTGCTAAAAGAAAAAATAATAATAATAAATCTGGTCTCTTCTGTTTGTTTGTTTGTTTGTTTATTTATTTGTTTGTTTTTTAAATGAAGAACATTTTTCAAAAAAATTGTCACATGCTTATATTTGTATTTTTTTATAGAAACAATTATCACAGTGACTACACCTTTTTTTTAATTCAAATTAAAATAAAATTAATTTTATTCTAAAGTATTCCTGAGTTATTTATTTTTATTGTCCGATTATTCGAGAGCTTCTGCTCCTAAAATATGGTCCGATATGTGCACTGTTATTGACTCTATTTAAACATTACTTCTACACACACACACACAAACACACACACACACGTGTTTATCATTGTACCAAATGATGAAATTATTTGTAATGCAAGTTTATTCCAGTCGCTGAAAAATGGAACGTTGTTTGGAGAATGATGTCTGTGGTGTGTGTGGTCCTTTAGAAACAAATCTGATGTTGATTGACAGCTGGTACACAGGGGTGTGTGTGTGTGGAAACCGACAGTTTGCCTGTTCTGCCTTTCTGACAGAAAATAAAACAAACCAAACAAATAAAACCTTGACATTTGAACGACGTGTGAGTGTGTAACCTGCCAAGCGTTAAGACAAAAGAAAAAATCTTTTATTAGAAAGTCTGAGCGGTTGATTTCATCCTGATTCTGTTGAATAACCTCCAGCATATATGGACCAGCTGTTCAATATATAATAACTTATGTTTTACTCACTATATTAAAGAGTCGGTCTATAACATTTTAACCTACTCTTCTACTCTTTGAAATATGGGGGGGGGGGGATTTCCAATATTACAGTTCAGTTTCCTATTTTATGTTTAAAGTATCTGTTTACATTTTTCTGGCCCTGAAATTAGCTTGGTGTCCAGAGAAAACCACGCCGTTTGTTTCCTACAAGACAACCCAAATAAACTAAGCATGCATTGAAAAAAACTTTATTCACAATATTACAACAGTGTTTGTGTGTGTGGTTACATATTTCTGGCCCTGAAATTAGCTCTGGACTCAGAGTAAAGCTGACTTCCTTATAAAGCAAACCAGAAGAGACGCATAAAATAGTCTGAAAAGAAGAGCTTGTTGTATCTGATTGCATTTCACCTCCCTGGCAGCAGAGGGACTCTAGATATCACACACTGCTTCTTTAAGGTCTATAAATCATTTAAAATCTGTATAGTACTTCGGTACATGTTCTTCTCATTCTCATTTTTTAATTCACACTTTTTCTCTAATTTAATTTTAGAAAAATGAGTTCTTTCTGTCCACCTCAGATGAAAAGAGAACGCTGATAAAAGATTATTTTAAAACCGGATCCTGGATAAAGAACGGATACGGCTTCAAGGTCAGTTGGTTTCGGAGAGATAATGAGGTATTTATATTCACGCTTTCAGGAACTTTAGCGCCTCATTCATCACTCTTATGGGTCAAGACACCTGCATCCTAATCCATTTTATATATGGAAAGAAATCTGGAGTTAAAAACCCAAAACGTTTGGGCAAAAGCTACAGCAAATACTCATTGATACTGAAACTGAGTTTTAATCAATCAGGGGCAAGAAAACATTTATACTCATCTCTACCCTAGTTATTACGAGTGTTCTTCCACTTAGTCTAGTGCGGGGGTCCTCAACCTTAAACGCTCAAATAGCCATTTGGACACGTTGCCCACAGAAAAAAAAAAAAACAGGGAGCCACAAAACCCATTTGACATCTAAAATGAAGAGAACATCGTTCCGCATCATTTTTTACCTTTATGGAAAGTATAGAAAAAACTGTCCTGTGTTGCATTTATGAAATCAATGAACTGCTACCGAGTAAACGACATTTTATTTCTACAGGCAAACAAAAAGACTTTGAACGGTTTGAACTAACCTTAAGAAAAAAGACGCTGGGTTGAAGGTTACTTTCAAATAAAATGTTCGATGTCTAATCGAGTCCTCTTCGTATTCATGACATCAACATTTTAACTTGCGGGCTGCAGCGGACCGAAAGTCGGCGGTTATGACGCGTATTTTGAGCGACAAACAAATTAAACGCGGTTTATTTTAATGTTACAAGAGCATCATGATCTTAGAATTCCATTTTTTAAAAAACTAACTAAAAATAAAATAAATTTAATTAAATATTTATTTTCCAAACCTACAGGGAGCCGCAGCAGAGGGATGAAAAAGAGCCGCGGGTTGCCGACCTTTGGGCTAGTGGGATCTCTCTTCATAACGTTAGCAGGCTGATTTACCCGCAGCTACATTAGTTAGCTTGGGTTGAGTCAGGTTTTGTTTTACTAAGCTTTGTTTTATTTCATTTGAATCCCAGCACCATCAAGCTGCTACTTCAAGCTTGCACTTGAGCAAGGCCTTTAACCAGGAAGTGCTCAGCTGTACAAATGAGTTAATTGTCCGTCACTCCGGACAAGGACAACTGCCATAATGTAAGAGTTATCATCTCCCCTAGTCCGTGTCAGCTGCTATGACCAAACCTTTTGATGAAGAAGTTTTAGCAGGTTGCTCGAATTGGAGCATGCTGCTGTTGTTCTTCTTACAGTCTGCCTTGCTTTGATTTACGTTGTCATGGAAAACAAACAAGATCGCCGTAGGTTAGTGCTGTTTGTACATCAGTATGAGCGCGTGACGTTGGCGTCGATAAAGCCCCAGCATATTGCGAGGTCGGATTTTAGACACTGTGGTGGAAATTTCTAATCTTAAGATGTTCATAAGGCTTTGTCCTTCTATGCTTGTACCCTGTGTGTGTCATGACCAGAGACTGACAGTGTCATCAGTAGGTTTTGTTAAGATTATGACAAGGGCAGTAGGGACTGGGGAGGAGTTTTCCATAAACAATGTCCAATAGGTCCTCTAGAACAGTGGTCCCCAACCCCCGGGCCGCGGACCGGTACGTGGACCAAATGGTACCAGGCCGCCCAAGGAACATTAAATTATTTCCATTTTATTTACTGTGGTGTATTTCTCTCGGGTTTGTGCGACTTTCCATGGACGAGAGGTTAACCGGGAGCTGAGAGACGTCACCTAAAGCCGCACCGATACCGCGCATGCGCAAAATATCATGATATCGGGCCGGGTTTAGGTGACGTCTGGAGCTGAGCGGCTGCGAGCGGCAGTGGTGTTGTAGCTTTGGTGGAGAGAGAAGGTGTGTATCGCTCTTCTCTCTGTTCACCGGTACTTTGTCATGTTTAACAGTGCTTGGTGTACGTGTATATTGTGTTTGCTCAAATTTAACCCACAAATGAGCAAAAATGAGCACGAAACAGACGTCGTTAGAAAGTTAGAAACTCTGCCGGTGTTCTGGATTAAAGTCATGGTGGAATACCCTGAGATTGTCACCACAGCACTTAAATCCCTATCGCCATTTCCGACATGCTATCTGTGTGAAGCGGGGATTTCTGCAGTGATGGCAACCGAAACAAAACAACGGAATAAACTGGACATAAGCGACACACTTCGGGTGTCATTGTCTCCTATTACCCCAGATGGAACCGTCTCGTTGTAAAGAAACAAGCTCAGGGTTCTCATTGATTTAGCGTTGTAGTGAGTTAAAAAGGCGTGTTTAAATACAATTACATTAAAATTATTTATTTTAATTTAATTGTATAGCCGCCACCCCCACCCCCAGCGGGACGCGGTAAAATGATCAAACATTAACCGGTCTGCGGCGAAAAAAAGCTTGGGGACCACTCCTCTAGAAGACCTTGGCCTGTTCTGATTAGCTTGGTCAGGAGATGAGCATGCGATAATTTTGAGCCGATGATTGATGATGTTTTGCCAAGACACATGGATTATTATTATTATTATCTCTCTATCCTCAGAACTTCCACAACAACACTGACAATGGCCACAACATCCTTATAATTAATTCAAGAACCCAAAACTAGAGGCACATTGGAGAGGAAATACGATGGCGGAAGGAAGCGATGATGAATGTTGACATATTCTGTGTTTCTCTTTGTTGTCGCTGCAGATTCACCTGACAAACCAAGCTTACCACTGTATGCTGAGAAGGAGTGCAGCATAAGATGATCATTTTTTAATTTACTTCAACAGGACTGGAGCAAGTTCAATACAAGGGGCAGATATAAACAACAGTGGGAGTGGGCAGGAGTGGTAAACATCCCAGCTTTCCAGATTTCTCTCTCAACGACTGCTCCCTGCCATCTGTTTCAGTTTTTACAGGGTCTCAGGCAACGATCCATGATTCCGATCCAACTGATAAAGGGTAAGCAGATTATGGACGATCGGCTTCATTCCTTCATGCAACCCAGGCCAGATTTCTTTATCCCTGACCACAGTCTCTGGCTCCTGCAAGAGGAGATCCCCAAATGTAGGGAAGTCAAGTCTCGAGTTTCCTGAGGTTTGCTGGTCTGTTCATTTGGACTTGCCCCAGACGAAACGGCATCACCAAATATGGTTTTGGACACATCTCTTTTCTTTTCACATACACAGTTTGACAATAAGCAAATGCCTGGTTCTGTAAACCACATGGATCACTGGCTGAATTTACAAATGAAAATAAATTGTCAAAGTAAATTCAAATTCAAACTTTGCTTTCTTTTTCTCTAAAGGCTTGATCTAGTCTTGGTCTTGACCCCCACTTTAATGCTTGATCTTGTCTTGGTCTTGACCTCCACTTTAATGCTTGATCTAGTCTTGGTCTTGACCCCCCACTTTAAGACTTGATCTTGTCTTGGTCTTGACCCCCCACTTTAAGACTTGATCTTGTCTTGACCCACACTTTAATGCTTGATCTTGTCTTGGTCTTGACCCCCACTTTAATGCTTGATCTTGTCTTGGTCTTGACCTCCACTTTAATGCTTGATCTAGTCTTGGTCGTGACCCCCTCTTTAAGACTTGATCTTGTCTTGGTCTTGACCCCACACTTTAAGACTTGATTTTGTCTTGGTCTTGACTCCCCACTTTAAGACTTGATCTTGTCTTGGTCTTGACCCCCCACTTTAAGACTTGATCTTATCTTGGTCTTGACCCCCCACTTTAAGACTTGAGCTTGTCTTGGTCTTGACCCCCCTAATTTTTAAGAGTGGACCCTGACTTGGCCCCTTTAACCTACTTAATTTTTGGTCTTAACATAGTCTCTGCTAGTCCAAATCGGTCATTTGTTCTAGAAACCGATGGTGATTCTTGGTCTTCTCTGGGATCATCTCCAGGACCTATTCAGTTGGCCATGGCCGATACCTCTCTAACAGGAGCCGACTGGGGTCAACCTCATTAGATTCTCAAATCACCCCAGCTGCTTCCCATCAATTCGTAGAAGCAGCAGCTCTTCTTTGAAACTCGCTCAGGTTTGCTGACCTCAATCTACTTGTTAATTTTTTTTTCCCGTCATGCAGGAATAAGATCCCAAGATACATTTCTGTCAGAGTCACTATCCTCTCACCTGAAGTGAACTTCCAAGTCTTTTCTGTTAGCCTTAGTCACCATGTTCAACAGAACGACATTCCATTGGGTGTCAGAAGTTTGGATGGTACCAAATATTAAGGGAAAAATGTCTTGTTGTATTATAACTGGATTAAGAGAGGGCTGGAAAGACCAGACCATTTTCAGTGCACTTCAACCTAAAAAGTACTGCGCTCCAATAACCGAACTACAGGGACTGCTTATAGAGTATTCATTCTTCATAGTATGTTCAGTTATTTAGATATATATACAAAGGCATGAGGGCAAACAAAGTAAGTGTGTGTGTGTGTGTGTGTGTGTGTGTGTGTGTGTGTGTGTGTGTGTAAATCCCAGTGGTGCTTTTGAGCAAAATCTGTAACCCTGAACTATTCAGCTCTTTTTTAGTCTTTAATCCCTCTTTCCTCTCTTTTCACTCTCCATCTTACACTTTCTTTCTTACTTTTTCCCTTCATGTCTCCTTCTCTAAACTGAGCAAAAGTTTAATTTTGTCTGTTAGAAAGAAAGAGAGAGGGAGAGAGAGAAAGAGAGAGAGAGACCATGGTGTACATGGTATTACAGAAAGTCAAGCATTGCCTGTAGCAAGGAGGCTCCAGATTAAATGTGTGTGTATGTACATGAGGGAGTGTTTATGTGGATCTGTGCATGTGTGAAAGATTGGTGTGTGTGTGTGTGTGTGTGTGTGTGTGTGTGTGTGTGTGTGTGTGTGTGTGTGTGAAAGACAGACCTTGATCTGACAGGAAGTCCAGCATGGTCTGTAAGAGGAAGGAGAGGTGGCGGACGCTGAGGGCGGGGTTCCCCATGCGCCGGGACGCGTACACCAGTTCATGCAGTAAACGCATCTGTACAGCTGCCCAGCCACGGTGAGTTCCTACACACACACACACACACACACACACACAGAATGATAGACAATCAGAAATAGAACAAAGCAAGAGTGAGTGAGATGAAGGGAGGAATGGGGGGGAGGGGGAAAGAGAGAGAGAGAGAGAGAGAGAGAGAAACCCGAATCTCACTCATTCCGTTATTATTATTATTATTATTATTATTATTATTATTATTATTATTATTATTATTGCTGTTATTCATGTTCTTTATTACTGATAATATTGTTGTTTTCTGTTGTACTCCTAAGTCATATATACAAACTAATGCCAAAAAGCCACCACGACTGAACTGAACTGTTTCATTAGTAAGCTGTGTGTGAACACATCATCGGGGTTTGTGTGTGTGTGTGTGTTAAGGTTGTAAATCTGACTCACACACACGATCATCTGCTCAGCATTAATGCACATCCCGCCTACTCTGCTGCAGCTTATTAATACACTTCTGAATGTGTTCCAGCCAACACTGCTAAAAATATCCCCCAGACTGATCTCGTAGGTCTAAACCTGATCAGATAAACAGAGAAATGTTTCTCTTATCTTCATTAAGAAATCCTGCCTATAAAACACAAAGATGATGAATTTCCTGGAAGCTGCAGGACAGAGTTTTAGAATATGAAGATCTGCGAGTTCTCCAGGGAGATCACGAGATGTTGATGAAATATTGAGCAGCTATATAGATGATAGCGTGTGGTGCTAGGTTTTAGTTTGAAGTAAGGAGATTACATCCAAGATGAGAGAACTTCCATGGATACCACAGAAGGCATGGTTCAGAGGAGGGGTCCAGAGTCCAAACTGTACAGTGTGAAACGAACATTACGGCTGGTTGCTTAGCAACAGAAACCCAATCAGAACCTGAACCGTTTCAAACGTATAAAAACGGCTGCTAGAACATTACGGCTGGTTGCTTAGCAACAGAAACCCAACCAGAACCTGAACCGTTTAAAACACGTAAAAACGGCAGTTAGAACATTACGGCTGGTTGCTTAGCAACAGAAACCCAATCAGAACCTGAACCAAAACGGCTGTTAGAACATTACGGCTGGTTGCTTAGCAACAGAAACCCAATCAGAACCTGAACCATTTAAAACGTATAAAAACGGCTGTTAGAACATTACGGCTGGTTGCTTAGCAACAGAAACCCAACCAGAACCTGAACCGTTTAAAACACATAAAAACGGCTCTACAGACAGAGTCAGTTGGAAAAACACTGAACATCAAGTGCACGCTGTAGTGAGGAGGAAAGACGTCACTGAAAAATTAGCGGAAGTTGGAGATCAAAGAACGAACGACCGATCAACTAAACGCAAAAAAAAAAAAAAAAATGCAAAAAAGATGATAAAGCTATGAAAGAACCTGCTGTTATACCTTATCTGTTATCTGAAAGCGTAAGACTAGCCGTTATTTAAAGCGGACACGGTCTGTTGTGGTGAAGAAAGAGCTGAGCTGCAAGGCGAAGCTCTCTATTTACCAGTCGATCTACGTTCCAACCCTCACTTATGGTCATGAGCTTTGGGTCATGACCGAAAGCACGAGATCCCGGATACAGGCGGCCGAAATGAGTTTCCTCCGTAGGGTGGCTGGGCGCTCCCTTAGAGATAGGGGTGAGGAGCTCGGTCACTCGGGAGGAGCTCAGAGTAGAGACGCTGCTCCTCCACATCGAGACGAGTCAGCTGAGGTGGCTTGGGCATCTGTTCTGGATGCCTCCTGGACGCCTCCCTGGGGAGGTGTTCCGGGCATGTCCAACCGGGAGGAGGCCCCAGGGAAGACCTAGGACACGCTGGAGAGACAATGTCTATTCCCCCGGAAGAGGTGGAAGAAGTGTCTGGGGAGAAGGAAGTCTGGGCATCCCTGCTTAGACTGCTGCCCCTGCGACCCGGCCCCGGATAAGCGGCAGAAGATGGATGGATGGATGGACGGACGGACGAACGGACGGATGGACTTACTGGATTTATCCAATCAGGATCGTCGATACGTGAATATGCAAATTAGATAAAGGGAGCAGTGTGAAACCTCTAACTACATAAACTCAGGATAACATTTACTCAGAGTTTACTAGAACCCAGGGGAAATAATCCATATGTGAAAAGCCTTATATAAAGGTGTGGAAGCTATTTACATTCTGGGGCAAATAAAATAATGGGTTCAACTGGTCATGTTTCCTCCTGAGTCTACTTTTATGATGACTGACTGAGATGTAAAACAAGATCTTCATCACACTGGGGCACTTCTATGGTGCGGATGGACAGAGAAAAAGCAGGTCTGAGGGGCCTGCGGGGGGCGTTATTCGAGCACGATGAAATACCGTGCATCTGAAAGTTGTATTCTTTCACCGCTTGAGTGATGATACAAAAATGGAAATAAATAAATAAATAAATAAATAAATAAATTGCAAACCGACAGGCACGAAGGTAAAAGTATGGCTGTGTGAAGACATCCTTAATCTAAAGATCTTTCTCGATTTTTTCTTCTTCTTCTTCTCTTGCGCTACATCCTCCTCCAGCTCAAGTCAAATGTCTTCATGGTGTGTTCTGGTGTGTGGTGTGGTGTGTGCTGATACAGAAGCTGAATCTCATTAGATACAGCGAGAACATAAAGCCATCGCTGGAGCTGCTGAGCTATCGCGCTGGAGCATATGGATCTAAAGGACAGCAGTCATCCAAACCCGAGCCGTCGGCTCGTACATTCGGGTCACCTGCTTTCAAAGCTCTTGTTCTCTCTTGCACAAATGAACAAGGTTCAAAGCAAAAACACACACAAACACACACACACACACACACCTTCATCCCTAATTCCCTCTCTCCATCATACAGATACATGCCTATAAACTGCAGATTGTGGGCTGAGGCAGATTCATCCTTCAATGTCAAAGCCATTTTCTTTCTTTCTTTTTTTTTTTTTTTTAAACTCGCTCGCTCCTTCCTCCTTTTCCCGCCGAGATGCACGACTAAATTCAGTTCCAAACGCTTAAATATGTTAAATGACAAACTCTGGATCGATACAGAGAAGGACCTGGGGGTAAATATGAGGAAGGTTTCAAATTATTTCCGTCTGAAAACAGTAAAACATACAATTTTCATACTCGTTGGCTATCGGTCGCTAGATTAAAACGAGTTACGTTGTTTCCTGATACGGAGGCGACACGCAGCTATAAACCGTCGTCGCCGATATAAGAGCCATAACTATGGCAACAATTTAGCTGGACCGACTGAAAGAAGCTAGTGCAAGTGACAAAAAAATAAAAAATCCATCATTTCGAATACACACGCGGTAACGCCGCGCCACACCGACTCGGGGGAGGTTTTATGGCTTTTCGGTCATTTCGCAGCATTTTGGTGAGATTTACGCCATCGAGGTTTTAACTGGTTGTGTCATTAAAACATTAATATGCAATAACAGATAGCTTTAATTAATTATGACAGTGGCGGGCAGACTTAATTAGAGCCGAGCTGCTAAACGTTATTTAAAACTCAAGTGTTTCTCGCTCAGTGTCTCTCCATTTTTTTTTTTTCCATCTCTAGCTGCCTGTCACTCTGTCTGAGTAATTGAAGTCAGGAAGATTCCCAGGCCAATTAAAAACCCATTTACTCCTCTATTTGTCCTTGTGGTTCTCAAGTGAATAAAGCGAGAGAGAGAGATAGATGGACAAGAAGTGGAATCCTGGCCTACGCTCGACTCCAAACACCAACACTGAGGTCACATGATGATCCTGGAAGCCTTTAATTGGAGAAAAAGTTCTGACCAACGCGACATGTTAATGGACTAAACCTGTCAGATACGTCGTATATGTAGACCACAATAAGATGCAGGTGGGGAGGGGTGAAAACTTTTGAACATTGATGATTGGTATTCTGAGACGTTATTTATCCTCATTTCGTCCTGCTTTTCGGATGCTGCATAAGATTATGGACGGAATAACAATTTACACTGATGGTCCTGTTCATCTTCATGTATGGTGTTGCCCGTCGGTGCATCGGGTGTTCTCGGAGGGAATAGATGGATCTCAACACCATCCAGTCGCTGATGGAAAGGGGTTAAAAAAAAGAGAGAGAGAATATGCTGGAAAAGTAAAGCATGTGCATGAGCTGGAGGATTTTAAGTGTTCAGGACAAACAAGAGACTCCTGAAGAACCTTCTCAGAACATCAAAACCATCCAGGCAACAACATGCAGGATTAAGAATCAAGTAAGTGTTTAATAATTCGAGGTCTAGGTTTGATGTGACAACATTTCACTTATTAAATATGCATGTGACTCGGAATGAACCGATCGTGTCCAAAAGTATCAATGAAACGATGAAGAGATTCTAATTAACCTTGAAAAATGATCAGCCATTTCTGGACCTTCTTTCATCTGACACGCTTTTTCAGCTCTTTCGGTACATCAGCGATGATGGATCTCGTCGGTGAAAGGTATTGATCATTAAAAGGTGTAGAGAATTTCTGAAGCATTAGATGTTCCATGGAATACAGTAAAGGCCACCAACAAGTGGAGAAAATGGAGCACCACCGTGACATCACCGGTTTTGGAGGGACGTCCTATCGTTGGAGGGTTTCATCACCATCAGGGAGACCTAGAGCCGAAAGACCTACAGCAACATTAAAAGGAGCTGCAGGAATATATGACAAACAAAGGACCTCTCAGAGGCTTCTCCTGTTTGGGGAAGTGTGGCTAGACCTGAGACTTTCTCACAAATTATCAATAAAATTTATTTATTTTTAAACATCCATGCTCGAGCGAAGTCGCTCCAAACCATGAAGCAAAAATTGTTAGGGTCTGATCAGAAAATCTAAACAGATATGTTTGGCAAAAAGCTAAGGCAGCTTTTCACCCAGAGAACATCATTCTCACGCTAAAGCATGGTGCTGGCAGCATCATCAGCTCAGACTGGGGTTATAATCGCTATATAATGGGTATAATACGACACGAGACAGAGAGAATCGAGGATCGCTCCAGATACCAAACCATTCTAGCACAAAAACGTGCAGGTGAGTTCAGATGATGACGAGTGTTTTGGAAATGACCCGATGTCTCCGATCTGGACAAACTAAACAATTTTATTTGGGGGGGGGTGTGAATACTTACGCAACCGAGTTGCTTTCTTTTTCCTTCATTCTAACATCTTGGTTGTTGTAGCGTTTTAAAAAAGGTGGCTTTGTTTTTTTTAGTGTGTGAGTGTGTAGATGTTTTATATCCTGTGTTAAAAGCGGCATCGCGTACGTACGTTCCTCAGACCGTACTTGAATAGCAAGATCAGTTAAAAAGAAAGAAAGAAAGAAAGAAAAAGAAAGAACAATACCGAAGCACTGAGGGATTAGAAGCGAGTTTCCCACTCAAGAAGGTCTAAAGATGCAGCGAGGAAGAGATCAATATTCCACCACAGCTTTCAGACAGAATAGGGAAACTTTACTATTAGCACAGAATCCCAGTGAGCCACAAAAACACACTGAGGATCATCATCATCATCATCATCATCATACCATGACCATGATCTCTGAGGTGGTCATGTATAAAACACTTTTCAGTTTTATTTCCCATCAGGGTACGGTTTCAGTCCCAGACAGTCCTGAGCTCTCGACTTGATTAGCGAAATCCCTTCTTCTCCACGCTGTAACTAATAAAACACTGCTGATGATCCACAATAAAGAGACATCTGTTCTTTACTCACCCAGATATTACGCTCCATCTCGCATATTAATCTTTATAATCCGATTTTAAGCAGCATCTTAGACGAGTCGAGTTTAAACCTTTTTGTCTATTTCCACTGTGGTTAATAGCTACATTACCCACAATGCCTTTTTATCTGATATTCCGCTAGCCCTGCAGTGGGATTTGCAACTCGTTCTTTAAAAGAGAGCGATGCGGTGATTCTCCCTCGCTTCCTCATCTGTACACTATCCATGTACTAGCTAACTTGTAAAAAATGTCATTTTCATGCTAATACAAGCGCCGATGCCATCGCCAGTGGCGGGACTAGAGTTTTATACACGGGGTGGCCAAGGCGACTAGCACAAATGTCAACGTAATGTATATTATGGCTAGAGTGGGGAACGGACCGATCTCTCGTCTGATTAATCCGTTAATAGCGTCTAACGTCGATTTATATAGCGACGTAAATTTCGAATTATTTTTCTGGTAAACTAAATCTTGATGTTTAATCTCGAAACATAGCGAAATTTGATGTTTTAGTATTCTTCTCTACCTCTCTAACTCTCTCATCGTCGATCGATGGATTTGGAATGTTTGGTGGATCCGCGACCGGACGCCGTCAAACGAAGACTTCTTTTGATAGGTGAAATGAGATGTCGATCAGCATCAAACTTCCAATGCTATCAAATAAAAATTCAGGGTGGCCAATCAGATGTCAGGGGTGTTCAGTGCCACCCCGGACACCCCTCTGTCTCCGCCACTGGCCTTCACGCTCTCCTTCCTGTAGATCAGGAAGCCTAGCTGAGTCTCAATGTGCCCTGGGACTGTGAGTCCACCACAGGTAAGTGAAGAATTAGAAACATTACTGCTTCATTTCTTGCTCTTTGAAGGCAAAATAAGGTCTGGACTCCACAGCAGCTATTATTGGCCAAGGACCGCCCACGAGAGCGTCTTACTCTGACGGACATGTAAAGCGACTGATCACGGTTCGTTTTGTTTAGCGTCAGGTTTAGAGGCGTCCCGACAAGCCTCTAGACGTCCCCTACAAAATCAGACCTTAATCTAAACCATGAACTTCACATCATTTGGAAAATCCAGCATTTACAGCTATAACTGCGACAACTTCCTTGTTCCATGAGGGAAGTAGAGTAACATGGCGGCTTTGTTTCCAGGAGGACCATTTAAAAAAGAAAAACCCAGGAAATCCTTTACAGAACCCAACCAATCAGAAACTGTTGAAGTGTTTCGAATTTCGTGTCAAACGCATCAGACTTTCAGCCAACAGTTTGTAGGCATGAAATCTGAGGCTGAGACTAGCCATGTATCCGTGTTAGCGACGACGTCCTCCTGAGATACAAGCGTAGCACCACCTCCAACCTCTCACAGGAAAAGGGAAAACACAACACCAGCCAAATATTAGCTTTATGTCTCTGCTTTATTCCCCACCGAAGATAAACTTACACAGAATTGTGGTGGTTGAACAAGCACTTAGGGAACCTCAGAGAGCAGAAATGGGTTTGATATCAGTGTTTACTTTGAAGATACAAACAGTTGAGTGGAAAAAAAAAAAAAAACGGGCTTTTCTATGAATCTCTCAACTCTAGTATTCATTCATTCATTCATTCATTTTCTACCGCTTATCCGAACTTCTCGGGTCACGGGGAGCCTGTGCCTATCTCAGGCGTCATCTTGCATCGAGGCAGGATACACCCTGGATGGAGTGCCAACCCATCACAGGGCACACACACTCTCTCATTCACTCACACACACACACTACGGACAATTTTCCAGTGATGCCAATCAACCTACCATGCATGTCTTTGGACCGGGGGAGGAAACCGGAGTACCAGGAGGAAACCCCCGAGGCACGGGGAGAACATGCAAACTCCACACACACAAGGCGGAGGCGGGAATCGAACCCCCAACCCTGGAGGTGTGAGGCGAACGTCCTAACCGCTAAGCCACCGTGCCTCCCAACTCCAGTATTGTAGGGGAAAAAAAAAACAGAACTACTGACAAAACACTACAAATCCACTACTGTGTCTACTTTAATAGGAGCTTCACGTTATCACCACTGCGTAGTGAGACACGACAAAGACGTTCAGTGATCAACATGGACACGATGAAACAGGAGGAAACTCCAAATTTCTCCGGTCAGTTGCTGTACTTAGCAGCAGACGCCATAAAGCCTCTGCTGGTATGTTCTTCACTCTTATCTCTTTTGAGCAAAGCCGCTTTCACGAGGATGCAGTGGTTTCTGTCAGCAAACATGTTGATATTCCTTTCTGGTACTTTGTGGGCAGAGATTAATGTTTTCTTCCCCATATCCAGGAAACTCACTGAAGCATGAAATGATGCTCATAAATGATTGCTGGAGGTCGCTGTTCTTCTTCACGCCTGTTTTCCGGTTTACTCAGTATGACGAGTGAAAACGGAGCGAGCGGGAAAGAAACTGAAATATCCAGAAATAAAACTCTAACCCAGTGGTCCGAATGACACGGTGAAACGAATCCCAGCTATTGTCCTATTGGCTGATTGGTCAAAATGTACATTGTGTAAACTCCTCACCTCTGGTGAACTTCTTAAACCACACCACAGTAGATCACACTTAGTCGCATGCTGCCATGTTTTGCTGTCCAATCTCCAGAGGTGAGTTTTTAATAAAAGTCTTTATGGCCTTATGTCTTGGCCTGATGGTTAGAGAGTCTGACTCCTAACCCTAAGGTTGTGGGTCCGAGTCTCGGACCGGCCACGACCGAGGTTCCCTTGAGCAAGGCACCGAACCCCCCCAGCTACTCCCTGGGTGCCGCAGCATAAATGGCTGCCCACTGCTCCGGGTGTGTGTTCACGGTGTGTGTGTGTTCACTGCTGTGTGTGTGCACAGAGAACAAACTCTGAGTATGGGTCACCATACTTAGCCGTACGTCACGTCACTTTCACTTTCACTTTCAAACAGCCTGCCAGATAAATGCGGGTGTAAAAATAAACTAATGTATGTGTGTACATGAAGAACGAGGGATGAGATGAGAGGCTTTTAGATAAAAGGCTTTATATTTTTAATCTGTCAGTCAGTCATCAGTCCTTCCGTCAGCTCTGGGTTCGGACGATCTTTTCTCCAGCAAAACAGTTTCCAAATAAAAATCAAGGACATCGCAGAGACGCTTTAGTCCTCTCTACACAGAGATGCTACCTGAAGAACAGCTTTACTTACATTTAAACAAACAGAACCTGCGTTTATTGGTGTGTCGTCCCAGTCACCATCGACGGACTGCAAGCGCATGACTAATATCACAAATAAAATCAAAGTGCCCATTTTAACGTTCATAAATCTCCTGCTTTGGACTGGGGAGGATATAAAAAAAAACTAAATAAAAGTAAAGGACATCCATGTCTTCCTAGGGGGTATGGTGATGAAGAATAATAAACAATTTTCAGTGCTGTTGTACAATCACTTCTTGCATTTCATAGCCTTGTGACTGTAATTTCTGGCACAGGGGGAGTCTGTTCTTAGTATGCGACGCCTGGTGAGTGCTGGCCTTGTTCCTGCTTCCCATGAAATCTCTCTCAATGATTTAATAACTTTAGAAATTTAAATCGAACATTTGTGTTATAACTCGACCGACGGACGGCTGTCTATTATCCCAGGTCCCGTATCATCTGTACCCAATTCAACATCCATTATACTTTATTTAACATCCATTGTATAATATTAAATATTATACTGAATATACACCATTCAGCACTCGCTACACTGCTCTTAAAGTCTATTACACTTCATTTCAGTTTCATTATACCTCCTCTACCATCTATTTAACCTCATCTAGCATCTGCTATACCTCATTCAACGCCTCATTCGAGAAATATTACACCCAGTTCGACATTTATTAAATACCATTCAACATCTTTTAAACTTCATTCAACATCTAATATACTTCACATAATATACTTCCAGCCTCCATTATACCTCACACCCATCGTTCGCTATACCTCTCACCTGAGGTTCGCTATTCCTACAGTGTCCGACATCTACTCTACCCCACAACCGGCATCCACTGCTACACCTCACAGGCGGAGTCCATTATACCTCACATTTCACATCCCATGTCCATTATACTTCACATCCAGCATCTACTATACCTCACATTCAGCCTCCATTATACCTCACACCCATCGTGCGCTATACCTCTCACCCGGGGTTCGACATCTACCCTACCCCGCAACTGGCATCTAATGCTACATCTTACAACCGGCATCCACTGCTACACCTCTCACATCCGTCGTCTACTACACCTCACATCCGTCGTCTACTACACCTCACATCCGTCGTCTACTATACCTCACATCCAACATCTACTATACCCCACATCCATCAGCTACACCACACATCCAACATATACTGTACCTCACATCCGTCATCTACTATACCTCACATCCATCATCTACTATACCTCACATCCATCATCTACTACACCTCACATCCATCATCTACTACACCTCACATCCATCATCTACTACACCTCACATCCATCATCTACTATACCTCACATCCATCATCTACTATACCTCACATCCATCATCTACTATACCTCACATCCATCATCTACTACACCTCACATCCATTATCTACTACACCTCACATCCATCATCTACTATACCTCACATCCATCATGTACTATACCTCACTTCCAGCATCTGTTAATTAAACCTCACATCTGAACATTTACTATACCTCATATCCAGTGTACATGACACCTCACATCCAACATCTAATATAACATCATACTATATCTCATTCAGCATCTATTAAAACTTTTACATCATGTTATACCTCACTTAGCACATCTCATTCAACACGTTATACCTCGTTCAACATCAGATTCAGGTTTATTAACAGAGCGTGTTGACACACACAAGGGATTTGGTTCCAGCCGTTTGTGACTCTCAAAACTACAGACATTACCTACACAATATCTACCTAATGTCAGCACCATAAAAGGCCAATAAAACTCTTCTTCAGTCTAAGACTCAGGTAAGGGGCTTCACCTGTAGAACTTTAAACCACCTAAAAAGCAGGTTTGTTGTGATTTCTCCCATTATCCATGAAGTATGAATAATACAGCTTCAGTAGCCTACTTTATTGCTGAATAACTAAAAAAAAAAAAAAAAAAAAAAAAAACACCCGAGACGCTAATTCTGCTAATGTATATTATTTGAGATAATGGGAATGGTTCTGTAAGCCAGGTTAATGCGTGTTGAAGAGTATGAGTTTTATTACCTTTGCTAAAGTCTTTAGGGTCGAGAGAGAGACTGTAGCCAGGCAGCGTCTCCAGCAGTAATCTATAGCAAGCCTTCCAGCCTGGTTCGGGGATGGTAGGAGCAACGCACTGCATGGCCGCTACGCGCTTAAAAAACGCGGACTTCCGGTGGAACCCGATCAGTTCGTACAGCTCAGACAGGACACTGTAGCGCTGGATCTTCTCTTCTTCAGAAAGCTAAAGAGAAAACACAAGAGAGAACGATGACTGTGCTGCTTTTACACATGGCTTCCTGTGTACTGTACATTATAGGTTTCTGTGCACACCTAAGAAGGCCACCGATTTAACAACGGTTTGACCTTTGCTTGTTGGCTAACATTTTTATTATTAATTTTAAAGCTCTGGTTTTAAATGTTACACTAATGTAAGTTTAAGCTATACAGTGATTCAAAAAGCATCGGACCTCTTCGGACTATGTTCAAACTAGAGGTCTTCACGGGTCCACTTAGATCCGAAACCCCGAGGTCCGACCCGAGACCCGAGCGGGTTCGGGTCTAAAAGTTTCACGTGTGCCTCGGACACGGGTCGGGCTTAATAATAGCACCGTCGGGTCTCGGGTAATTTAAAATGAATGTGTTTTTAACGAATGGGCCCGAGAAGACCCGAACTACTGTATCTTGTGTGTGTGCATCGACTCGAGTCCTTTTCCAAACTCTCCTCTGTTTGCCAAGACCGCTTGAGACATCGTTTGACTGGCGGTAAGCTAATTTCCGTTGGAACAGACCTGTCAATCAATTTTAAATCCACGCTGTAGCAGTTACACTAAAGTAACATTCGGGTCCAGTCGGGTAAAAAAAAAAAAATAGCCATTGGGTCGAGTCGGACTTGGGTCTAATTTTTTCGGGTTTGTCTCGGGTCGGGTCTTTCTTAAATATATATATATATGCACATCGGGTTCGGGTAAAAAGTGATTTGGGTTACTTCGGGTCGGGTACATTTTTTTAGACCCGAGAAGACCTCTAGTTCAAACCCCTGACTTAGGTCCTATGTGAAGCACCTTTAGCAGCACTTACAGCCTCACGTCTTTCAGGATATGATTCGATAAGCTTTACAGAACTGACTTGGGGATTTTCTACCATTCTTCTCTGCAGAACCTGTCAAGCCCGGACAGGCTGGATAAACAGAATGTGGGCTCTGGCTGGGCCACTCAAGAACATGCACAGTTGTCTCTAAGCCACTCTTACATTGTCTTGGCTGTGCATTTAGAGTCTCTGTCCTGTTAGACGTGCACCTCTGGCCCAGTCTGAGGTCGAGCACTCGGGAAGAGATTTTCTTTAAGGACACTGCTGTATTTCAGCTTCCCTTCTAGTCCCTGCTGCTGAAAAACTCCCCCAAAACATAATACTACCACCAGCATGCTTCATGCTTGACCTTCTGCAAGTTTCTCACGCATCCAAATGACCTCTGGAGCTCATGGTGTCATTGGTCACCTCTCTTTCCCTGACCCCTCTCCCCTGATCGCATAGTCTGACCTGGCAAGCAGATCTACAAAGAGTTCTGGTTGTTCCAAACTTCTTCACGTAAGGTTTATGGAGGTCACTGTGCTCTTGGGAAACTTCAATGCAGCAGAAACTTTTTGGAGCCTTCCCCAGATCTGTGCCTCGACACAGTCTTGTCTCTGCGCTCTGCAGGTAGTTCCTTTGACCTCATGGCTCGGTTTTTATTAGGTGTGCGCCTTCCAAATCACATCCAATCGATTGCATTTGGCACAGATGGCCTGCGATCAATGCGGATAAACAACTCAAAGATGAGCTAAACAAATGGGATGCATCTAAGCTAAATTTAAAGTGTCACAGCAGAAGGGTGTGAATATCGATGTAAAACATCACTTTTGAAAACTTTTCAAAGTTATCAGAAATATGATATATGCTTTGTTCTATCATTAAGGCGTGTGGAGGAGAGACTGATGTGACAATCATTTAAAGCATTTTTAAAAAGGCTGTAACATAAAACTCCTGTCTATACGAACAGCTTGTTCACCCGGGACTCGTGTCTATACGGACAGCTCGTTCACCCGGGACTCGTGTCTATACGGACAGCTCGTTCACCCGGGACTCGTGTCTATACGAACAGCTTGTTCACCCGGGACTCGTGTCTATACGAACAGCTTGTACACCCGGGACTCGTGTCTATACGGACAGCTCGTTCACCCGGGACTCGTGTCTATACGGACAGCTCGTTCACCCGGGACTCGTGTCTATACGAACAGCTTGTTCACCCGGGACTCGTGTCTATACGAACAGCTTGTACACCCGGGACTCGTGTCTATACGGACAGCTCGTTCACCCGGGACTCGTGTCTATACGGACAGCTCGTTCACCCGGGACTCGTGTCTATACGGACAGCTCGTACACCCGGGACTCGTGTCTATACGAACAGCTCGTACACCCGGGACTCGTGTCTATACGAACAGCTTGTTCACCCGGGACTCGTGTCTATACGAACAGCGTGTACACCCGGGACTCGTGTCTATACGAACAGCGTGTACACCCGGGACTCGTGTCTATACGAACAGCGTGTACACCCGGGACTCGTGTCTATACGAACAGCGTGTACACCCGGGACTCGTGTCTATACGAACAGCGTGTACACCCGGGACTCGTGTCTATACGAACAGCGTGTTCACCCGGGACTCGTGTCTATACGAACAGCTTCTTCAGCGGGACTCGTGTCTATACGAACAGCTTGTTCACTGGAAATCATTTCTATAGTAAAAGGTTGTTCAGATGAAATGGTCAGAAAAGCCAAAAAATAGCTCCTCCCATCTTTAACCAGAGTGAATAAAGATTACAGAGATAAGCTGACAGGATGTGACATGATTAAGGGGTTAGTGTGTGAGATACCTGGCCCAGGTTGATGTACACTGCGTTCTGCAGGAAATCTGATGCCTCCATGGCTCGCTTTTGAATGGCCAAAACTCTCACTGCTTTCACACAGGCCTCCAACTCAATCACCCCAGCGTTCTTATACTGAAAAGAGAGAGAGAGAGAGAGAGAGAGAGAGAGAGAGAGAGAGAGAGAGAGAGAGAGAGAGAGAGAGATTCAGTTTCAGTAGACAGAACATTCCGGTCTTAACATCACAGAAGAACCTAAAACACACAGAGACGTGCAGCGTCCACGTCGATGTGACGGCGTTCAGGTGTGTGAGCACACTGCCCCCAACTGGACATCATCAGAAACACTCAGAAACACTTCTTGGAGGTGAAAAGTGTTCAGGTGTGTGTAAGGATGATAAATGTCCTGAGAGCATGGGCGTAAATCCCAAAAAAATTATTTAAAAATATCGCACTGTCTATTATGAAAAATATATGTATTTCCTTCCTCACAGTGGTTTGACCCACAGTTCCCCCTCCCCTTCCTCGAAGTGGTTTGACCCACTGCCTGCTTTCCCAGGTCATCTTCCCTACTCTTCACACACGAGTCAGGTGTGTGGCTGCGGCTCAATTAATGTTGAACTCCATTAAGTATGAGATTTTATTCACTTTAATGTAGTTGATGCAGACTCAATTATAAATTAGTTGCGGCAAAAATGCTGATTACCGATGTAATTTTCTATGAATCTGCTATATTAGCGATTAGCTTGTTTACAATAGCTTGTTCCATAGTGCACTGTAACTAACACGCCAAAGCCGTTTCCCATGCATCGTTTTATTTGGGACGACTCGGCATAATGTTAACTTAACATTAACGGCCACAATTAGCATATTGTTTAGCTGTGCATTTACTAAATGAGCACTGTGCTACGTCCGAACTGACCTCACTGTGTTTTTTTTTTGTATAATCAATTTCTATTGTTATTAAGCGTCTTAATTAGTTTTAAATACAATTTTAAACCTATTTTATTTACTTGTTTTTATTTTGGTGATTATTTTTTATGATACTTTTACTTTATGTAAAGCACTTTGAATGAACATCGTGTATGAAATGTGCTACAGTATAAACAAACTTGCCTTGCAGCGTCATAGACTAGATAAAATGACGGAGAAATGGAACATTTCTCCATGCTACAATAATAATGATAAAAGCAAGGTTTTTCACTTTGGGGACATGTCTTTATAAGTACAATTTGACTATTATTTGTGTCCCCCCTTTCAAAAATTGCTCATGAGAAATTTTATATTTATTGTCGTCAGTCCAATTGAAGTGACAGTCCATGTGTATTTGTGTGTGTGTGTGTGTGTGTGTGTGTGTGTGTGTGTTTACCTTGCCGTAATAAGAGATGGCCTCTTTGTACTTCTCGATAATGTCCTCTGGACTCAGACAGTTCTTGGCTCGGCCGATCTCGCTGCTAGTGTCAGCGCTGATACCACTACTGGAGGTCAGAGCACCTGAGGACCGACCACATACACACACACACACACACACACACGGATGAGAAACAGAGGCATGAAATTACAGGACATTAAGAGAAACGAGTTAAGAGTTGAAAGCATAAAAAGGGGAGGATTCAGGGGTTAGACATGAAAACGGACAAACGAGAGAAGAACAGAACAGACAGGAAAAGAAAGGATGAAAGGAGACACAGTGGAAGGTAGAGACAAGCACAGGCAGTGAGGACATTCACGAGACCTGAGAGACGAAATGTGAAGACAGAAGAAGGGACGAAATGAGAAAAAAATAAACAAAGAGATAGTAAAAGAGGCCAAGAAGAGACAAAACGAGGGGAAAAAGAGATAAGACGAGATAAGGAGAAAGGAAGAGAATAAATGACGAAGAAGAGGTGAAGAGAGAGAAGACAAAAAATACTGATTAAAAAAAGAAGAGAAGAGAAGAAAAGCTGAGAGAATAGACAAAAGGAGACGGATGAGAAAGGGCCGGGGAGAACGCAGACCGATCCATTCAACAGACAAAAAAGAGAAGAGGAGGAGAAAGTGGATAAAAGCCGAGACGCTACGATGAGACAGGAGAGAAAAAGGAAGAAGAATGAAGCGTTATGATATTCCATGCATGTTTATTACACTCGAGTCATGCTTCGAACACATCAACATTAAATATTACATAACTACACAACTTTCCAACACTCTGTGTGTGTGTGTGTGTGTGTGTGTGTGTGTGTGTGTGTGTGTGTGTGGACTGACGACAAAGTGAGTTCCTATTTCAGACAAACGCTTACAGAACGACCACGGAGACGAGCACAGAAGGTTTTTCAGTGTGTAACGTTTTCCATAGGTAACTAATTAGTAAACAAAAAAAAAACGTGTCACCATGGAAACGGTCAAGCACAAATACGGCACGTCTTAAATCGACGTCTCGGAGTTTAATCCTCACCGCTCGCTGACGACTCGAGTCGCACCTCGAGGTGTAATTAACACTAAACTCAGTCTGAGCTGAAACTGGTGAATATTCAGCTGAAATATATAAATAACTGTACGGTAATGAAGAAAAAACAGATAAGTAGTCATTAAAGGTGGGGTCTCCGATGTTTGAAAGCCAACGGTGACATATAAAATCACCAAAACAAACACGCCCCTAAACCAAATGGGTCCCGCCCCTGTCTCGATAGCTCCGCCCACACATACATACGTAACCCAGGCGACTAACAGAAAGAAACGTGTCTTTATCATAGCTGAAGGGAAGAACAATACGATTGTAGATAAACAAACAAGCAAAAATGCCACACAAGCATAATGATGTAAAGGACAAAGGCATATATTAGTTCTGTGTAACAAAGCAAAACCAACGTTACTCACCTATCGAGAAGGAAAAAAGCGCCTCGGCGTCTTAAGTAAAGTCGGCCACATATTCACAGGTCGGAGTTTCCCGAGTCGATAACTCCTGAGCTAAACGCTGTTACTACACAAAACGCGGTTGTAGCTGCCTCTCTACATTACTACGATAGAAAAGAGGTGTTATTTGTGTAGTAACAGCGTTTAGCTCAGGAGTTATTGACTCAGGAAACTCCAACCTGTGAATATGTGGCCAACTTCCTGCTCCTTCAGTTCTCTCCAGCGCTGGAAAGCTGATCCTATATTAACACGTCCTACTTCTTGTCCTTATCGTAAGTCTTTCTTCTCTTTCTTTCTTTGTTTTTATCCTCCATGTCGATGTTAAAACCGTTTTCTGCTAACGTCACACATGCGCACTGAACACTCTCTCCGCCACATATCGACAAGCCCCGCCCCTTACTTCTCATTGGCTACACGTTAGTTTTGATTTTTGTTTAATTTGTCATTCTGACTAATTTTCTGAAGCGTTTCTCAAACATCGGAGACCCCGACTTTAAGGTGGTCGTGTGATCTGTAAATCAACTGAATATGAGACACACCATATTTTCTGAACCAAGAGTCACACTTTCGCCCTATCCGCTCGGTGTTTATGAGCGTTATGACATCCTCTATAACTGTCACTTGTGTTTATAACAGTGTGATGAATAGTCTAGAAGATCAAGTGATTTATAGATACACAAACACACACACACACACACACACACACGTGCACGCAGATCAAAGGGGAAACGTGACAAGCGTTCACTGGTTAAAAAAAAAAAAGGAGAGCGTGGAGGACTAGAACAAGCCCAGGATTAGGTCCAGGGAGTGGAACGGGGAGCTTCAGCATGCAGCACAGAGCAGAACTGTACTGTACCTGGGTCAATGAGAACCTCCTGAGCTCCTGAAGACACATACACAGAGAGAGAGAGAGAGAGAGAGAGAGAGAGAGGAATAGAAACAGACAGTCTGGTTGGATTAGTTCTACGCTGCATGTTTCAGCACTGCTGCATGGTTAGATCAACGTTGTCCTGCTAACGCTAACATTCTATAAACGTGCCAATCTTTCGCATTTTAATTGAGATGTAATAAAATGGCCTTACACGTGTCTCTCTACACGTGTAACGTAGGTACGAAGCATGCCGTGTAACCCCGGGGCTATAAAACTCTGCTCTGGCTTTTACAGTGTTAACTCATGTGGGGCGCTCGACGTGTTCAGCGTGAAACGACGCTCTGTTAGAACGTCACGACTGGTTGCCTAGCAACAGACACCCGATCAGAAACTCCTGTGAAAAAAACTCATATCAGGTGAAAATCAGGACGTAGCAACAATCATTGGCGGAAATATCATTTCAGTATGGGGGGGGATATAAAAATAAAGAATGTATTTGTTTAAACATGTTATTTAAAAAACCTCTTATTGCTGTTTAATAAGAAGAAGAAGAAGAAGAAGACGAACTCTGCAGCAGTGCTGAAAACGACTGGTCCAGACATGTTAACGGTGTTAAGACATTATTAGGAGACGTGCAAGCTTTGTTGGTTATTGTGCCGGGGTTTTAACACCAACGATCGTGAGCGTGGTATTGTCATCCTTCATCGAGCTCAAAATCAAAACAAACGCATTACAAGTGCACACAAAATATTGTGCACGAATTTTATGTTTTAAGAAAAATTTCTGCTCCCTAAAACAACACTCATTGGCCAAAACACTGCAGAGAAAACAGAAGCCCCGCCCACTAATAGGCCAACAGAACCAAAGCGCTAATCTGAGGTAGAGGAACACAGCGTTCTCTCCTGTAATGAAACAAAGGATTGAATTAAGGTTAGTCTTTTTTTTTTTAATATATATATATATATATGCATAAAATCATTTTATTCTTCATCAAAAAAAAATTCTATATAAATAAATGTAAATATAAAAAATTTTAAAAACATCGATTAGAAGAAAAACGTTATGATGTCAGATTCCACTCAGAGACGCTAAACCCCGCCCTCTTTTTTTATTGGCTCACAAGATCGTGGCTTAAGAGATTACATCACACTGAGGTAAGTAGGTGTGATGTAACAATAAATAGTCGATAAGAGAGGCGAAACGATCCTTAATGTTGTAGATGTAAATGATAAATTGCCGTAATTGGCCGTTTTCACATTGATTGACAGGAGACGGAGAGTATGCCCCGCCCACCTTGTTCAGTCTCTGCATTCATGGTTTCCTCTCGACCGATGAGACTTCAGAATGAGTAGTGGATGAAAACACAGCGCTCAGGATGTTGGTTATTAAAATCCAGACGTGTGTTCATTCATAACGCTTTACCGCTGAAACCCGTAGGACCATCAGACGTTAGTAATAATGCTGAACAGAGCAGACAAAGCCAGACACAGAGTAGA
The DNA here is from genome assembly GCF_022655615.1 of Tachysurus fulvidraco. Classification (NCBI taxonomy): domain Eukaryota; kingdom Metazoa; phylum Chordata; class Actinopteri; order Siluriformes; family Bagridae; genus Tachysurus; species Tachysurus fulvidraco. The sequence goes on along the minus strand of NC_062527.1, from coordinate 21,102,470 downwards.
AGAACCCCAGCAGTGTCGAGCAGTCGGACAGTCAGGAGGCTTTTTATGGTTAGAAAAGCATCTGAACATGAACATGAACACATTAGGAACAGAAGACTTACAGAAAAGATTCTGTTTAAACACGGCTAAAAAAAATTCCTTTAGAAAATGTAAACAGACTCGAAATGAACTGGCGTATTAACAGGAACGCTCACAGAGGCTTCAGGACACACACTCACTTACTCACACACTCACACTCACACACTCACACTCTCACACACACACACTCACACACTCACACACACTCACACACTCACACACTCTCACACACTCACACACACTCACACACTCACACACTCACACACTCACACACTCACACACTCACACACAATACGCCCCTTAAACTGTATCACATGTTCCACTGAACAAAATTATAAACGCAACACTTTTGTTTTTGCCCATTTTTCAGACTTGTCCTATGTACACAAAAGGCCTATTTCTCTTACACAGTGTTCACAAATCTGTGTAAATCTGTTAGTGAGTACTCGTTCTTGCATGGCCAGCATTCTTTGGGGCTTTTTACACCTGGTCACTTCCTGCGTTTTCTGTGATCAGATAGCTACCCGATGGTAAAAAGACCAGGTCTAAATGCCCTCTGAAACGTTTTGGAGACGGATATAAATCCGATGGTACAAACCCCTTCAGGAGGTGGTCTGGGACGCGTTTCAGATGAAACTGGACAGGTGTAAATGCATGTGGTTGTTCAAGCCACATACATCAGCGCTACACTCCTCCCAAACGGAACTACGTCACTCACAGGTGATCTTTCACCCAGGCGTCTCGTCGGGTCTTAAAACGCGCTGCTGCCGCCAGCGAAAACGCAGCAAACAGTAAACACTGTTTTTTGTAGCATAAACGTCGTAACGGGTTTTTGTCTTTTTGATCGCGTTCTGAAAACCGCTTACACCAAAGTGTGTTCCGTCTCAATTACCCTGGAAATGAGGTAAAATATATTAGCAGTTTGGGCGGGAGTGGAAAGATGGGATCGATATCCGATTCTCAGAGACGCGTTTATGTGGCCTAATGTAAATGGGACAGTTTTAACAAATCAGATAGCTATCGGATCAGAGACAACACACGAAGTGACCAAGTGTAACTAAAGCGCCCTCATGATGCAGCTCGTTTGCATTTAGCGACGCCCACAAAACTCCATAAAAGGGCGTGTGTACGAGCAGCAGGGAAGACGAAACGAGCAATCAGCGTAAAGTAATATAAAGTAATAATGATGTTCTACACAACGCTTGTGTTCACAGCATATTCCAGATGTTCATGTGGATCCATGTGGATCTCAGCTTTATGTCTGAAGTAAACTGGGACAAGTCAGAGATCTAACATCTGGGTCACCATCTGTAGAGTTTGTCCACCGCTGTCCTCAGCCCTGAAGCACCAGACCGAGGTGTGCTACAGACTCTGAGATGCTTTTAAGTGTTATAAGGATTCACTGTTACTTTAGAAGCGAACGTGTTTCAGCACTGAGGTGATGCACTGACCTGGACGGTGTCTCTTCCCACCATCTGTCGTCGTGGAGACGACGGGTTTGCGTGCGCCGCCCTTTCCGGCCGTGCCTCCGGGGTAATGGATTATTACTGAGGCTGAGCAGAGACCCTCAAGAGCAGCTGAGAGAGAGAAACACAGCGAGGGTGAGACAGAGAGAGACACACAGAGAGACAGACAGACAGACAGACAGACAGACAGACAGACAGACAGAGAGGGGGAGAGGGGGAGACAGAGAGACACAGACAGACAGACAGACAGACAGAGAGACACATAGACAGACAGACACAGAGACAGCCAGAGAGGAGGAGACAGAGAGAGACACATAGACAGACAGACAGACACAGAGACAGCCAGAGAGGGGGAGACAGAGAGAGAGACACATAGACAGACAGACAGACAGAGACACCCAGAGAGGGGGAGACAGAGAGAGACACATAGACAGACAGAGACACCCAGAGAGGGGGAGACAGAGAGAGACACACAGACACAAAGACAGAGATACAGAGAGGGGGAGACAGAGAGAGACACACAGACAGACAGACAGAGACACAGACAGAGATACAGAGAGGGGGAGACAGAGAGAGACACACAGATCAGAGTTATGATTTAGTTTCAGTGTGTGAGTCCTGATCTGACTCGGTCCGATCCGGTCCGGTTCTTACCTCCCAGCCAGAGGAAGTCATTGACGGCGCGCAGCAGCTCGACAGCCATGTGGTAGTGCACCAGAGCGTCCTGTATCATTCCCGCCTGCAGACACAGATCCCCCACGTGCTTCCTCATGCGGCCCTGACAGCGCTTCTTATAGTGCCTTACAGGAGACACCACAGTCTCTTAGACACACAACATCATCACTCACAACAACAACACACTCATTTACACTGCAACATCAGCACCATCAAGAACACTGTGGAGCAGGAACGTCTACAGAGCGACTCTTCTCAGGGGAAGAAGCAGAGCGATGAGGACAAGAAGGGGGGAGAAAGAGAAAAGAGAGGCACAGAATAACTCCTGCTGTCTATCCGACTCGACACAGGAACAGACGAGTGCTGAGCGGAGGATCACGGCGACGGAAGAGGAGCAGGAGGGGGAAGGGGAGGGACTAGTGAGACGGGGACGGGGACGTCACTCTGACTTCACCGCCGACTCACCTTTTCACACCCGACAACAAACTCACACGACAGCAAGCGTGAAAGTGGAGAAGAAAGAAAGAGAAATAAAACAAAGCGAAAGAAAAAAAAAGGAAATAAAACCCCGAAACGGAAGAAGGAGCAAAAAAAGTCCAGAAAAGATTCCAGACGTTTTATATTTCTCCGGGATGTTTAACAGGTCTGATCTGATCCACCTCAGGTTTTTTTCCCCGACTTCCATCTGACAGCTACTGACAGAGCATCGGACCAGTTCTGTCTCTAATCAACAAATAAAATGGTTAACTGGATGATTTGAACTCTTTAGACTCTGTGCTCAGGTGTCTTGCTCTCTGAACGCCGAGTCTGCGTGTGAGGAACTCACCTGCTGTCCGTATCCAATCCGACAAAGTCCTTCTTCTCGAACGGCACGCACATGAGTGGGATCTTATCCCCGGATTTATCCGTAGCCCGATCCAGCCTTTTGGACTCGAGCACGATGAAGATGGACTGGATGAAGTCCTCTACGGTCTTCTCGAGCTCGGGGCAGTTGTCGTACGTGGGGAAGAAGGCTACGTCGGGTCGCTGGAGCTCGGCGGTGGCGTGTTCGATCAACCCGAATGTCAGCAGGCGCGAGTCGTACAGCGCAGGGCCGAGTCTCTCCTTCATGGCCCGGAACCTCTCGGACGTAAGTGCCCACTCGCTGCCCGCCGCAGGACACCAGGCTACGGCCACCAGCCCTACAACCCTGCGGTGCGACTGGAACTCACCCCACTCCCCGTTCTCGGGGGCGTAGTGGTGCCGGTAGCGCACGGACAGAGAGCGCTGGTTGTCTCCCACGCTCACCTGGCACACGCTCGCCACACGCTTGTACACGCTGAAGAAGTCGTCCTCGGGGACGGCGCCCAGCGGCTGCACCAGAACCAGCACCGTCTGGTGATCTTCAGCACACTGCAGGTAGTCCGGCACGCTCATGATGACACACGGAGAGGCTGAGGAGACAAAAGAAGAACACACTTCACAGCGGGACATTACAGAGTTTAATTCTACATTTCTGCTCCTAATAACTGTCGCCT
>NC_062527.1:21086234-21096234 GCF_022655615.1 Tachysurus fulvidraco | reverse complement strand
CAGCGGAGACAGTTTGTCCGGCTCCAGGGCAAATCTTCATCATAATCATCATCCTCTTCTTCTTCATCATCATCTTCCTCCTGCTCCTCTTCTTCACCACCATCAGCTCCGTAAAGAGGAGGATTTGTGTAAGGACGGTTTTGGTTACGGTGTAGATGAGGAAGAGGAGGATGAAGAAGAGGACAGTGAGGAGGACATCTCACCTTCACAGGACAATGAAAAGCCCCGGATCCTGCTGCTGGGGCTGAGACGTAGTGGCAAGTCCTCTATACAGAAGGTGTGAAGATTCAGCAGTACTCAGTACACACACACACACACACACTCACATCTCCACCTGGTTCTGTCTTCTTCTGATACTCACACACACACACACACACTGTCCGTCTGTCTCTCTCCCCCTCTCTAATTGTCTCTCTCTCTAACTCTCTCTGTCCCCCCCCTCTATGTCTCTGTCTCTCTCCTCCCCTCTAACTCTCTCTGTCTGTCTCTCTCTCTCTCTCTCTGTATCCCAGGTGGTCTTCCACAAGATGCCCCCGAGTGAGACGCTGTTCCTGGAGAGCACTAATAAGATCTATAAAGACGACATCAGCAGCAGCTCCTTTGTGAATTTTCAGATCTGGGATTTCCCAGGACAGGTCGACTTCTTCGACCCCACCTTTGATTACGAGATGATTTTCAGAGGCACCGGAGCACTCATCTTCGTCATCGATGCTCAGGTAAGTTGTTTTCCTCACTGGGGTCGTTCTTCTCTCACCACCGGTGATCTTCACCATGTGATAATGCCCAGATTAGCCCCGCCCATTAGATGAGCCGTGGGGCAGACGTGTGGGTGTGAACCTGATCTGAACGCCGCTCTTCCTGCAGGACGACTACATGGAGGCTCTGGGACGTCTGCACCTCACCGTGTCCCGCGCCTACAGAATCAACCCCAACATCAACTTCGAGGTGTTCGTGCACAAAGTGGACGGTCTGTCAGACGACCACAAGATAGAGACGCAGAGAGACATCCACCAAAGGGCGAACGACGACCTGGCGGACGCCGGCCTCGACAGACTGCACCTCAGGTGAACCTCGAGTCTCTCTGAAGCACGTTAACGTTGGACAGTAAACCAAACCGTCACAGAAATCATCAAAGTGAGAATGATGTAGGGAGATTAACATCACAGCTTTATTTATTAAAGTAAGGTTTAAACATTCATCCATTCGATCAGCAGTGCTTGGACCCCTATGATCGCTGCTTGTGCTTTAAATAGAGAAACTTGACCAAAGAACTGAAATGAACGGATGATGATGATGATGATGATGATGATGATTAGCATGAACCAAGTACATGTTCTTTAATTATTAACCCATCTGGTTTTTCTTTCTACATACCAAGTTTGTGTGTGTGTGTGTTTCAGCTTTTACTTGACCAGCATCTACGACCACTCGATTTTTGAGGCATTCAGTAAAGTGGTGCAGAAGCTGATTCCTCAATTGCCGACACTGGAGAACCTCCTCAACATCTTCATATCGGTGTGTGTGTCAGGGGGGCACGGGTGTGTCAGGGGGCGGGGGCACGGGTGTGTCAGGGGGCGGGGGCACGGGTGTGTCAGGGGGCGGGGGCACTGGTGTGTCGGGGGGCGCGGGTGTGTCAGGGGGCGCGGGTGTGTCAGGGGGTGGGGGCGTGTCGGAGGGTGTGAGTGTCTATTATCCATGCAGTGCTGAACTGTTTTCTTTTTCCCCATCGAATGCTGTGTGTGTGTGTGTTTGTTTGTGTGTGTGTGTGTGTGTGTGTGTGTGTGTGTGTGAACAGAACTCTGGGATTGAGAAGGCCTTCTTGTTTGATGTCCTCAGTAAGATCTATGTGGCCACAGACAGTTCTCCTGTGGACATGCAGTCATATGAGCTGTGCTGTGACATGATCGACGTGGTCATCGACGTCTCCTGCATTTATGGGTTAGAGAGATGCTGCCTGAGTGTGTGATCACTGGGCAGCATATACACGCATATGTGTGTGTGTGTGTCGCTGTGTGTGTGTGTGTGCATCACTCTATTCCCTCTCTCTCTCTCTCTCTCTCTCTCTCTCAGACTGAAGGAGGATGGCAGTGGCTCTGCGTACGATAAAGACTCCTTGGCCATCATTAAGCTGAACAACACCACTGTGCTCTACCTGAAGGAGGTCACCAAGTTCCTGGCGCTGGTGTGTATTTTGAGAGAGGAGAGTTTCGAAAAGAAAGGTAACAGACTTACACACACTCTCACACACACACACACACACACACACACACACACACACACACGCACAGCACCTGAGAAGAGAACTGTTGACTGTGTGTGTTTTCTCACCTCAGGTCTGATAGACTACAATTTCCACTGCCTGAGGAAGGCGATACACGAGGTGTTTGAGTTGACCGTCGTCCGGAGGAACTGTTTAGACGATCAGCTCGACTCTCCCGGCTGCAGCAGCGGAGGCGGAGTTAAAGCTCCGGTGCTCAATGGCACTCCTAGAGTCCTGATGTGACATCACAGGGGGGTGGAGCCTTCATCATTAGGGGAGGAGCTTCTACGGTTACACAGGCTTCGGGTCTGGGAACAGATATAGAGTCAAAGTTTGTACTGCTGCATTAAACCGTGTGTGTGCGTGTAAATGTGCGAGTGTGTGTGTGAGTGTGTGTGTGCTCTCCACATTCACACTAAAGCTTCATGACTAATAAGGGAATCGTATGGCTACGCGTTTAGCATTCTGCTAACGTACGTGGCATCGTTTCCTTTCTGAGAAGCATTGAGTTGAGTGGATTTATGTGCTGTAAGTTATTACACCCCGTTAGTGTTTTTACACCATGTAGAAATCCTGTCACACCTTTCACACTTAACCCCGTCCCGGGATAAATCCTCACGTGAGTGTGTTAATGAACCCACTGCTATTTAGACTTCCTTTATTCCTGTACGACACTAAAGACGTTGCGACATAATCGTTAACGTCTTACTTACCTTAAGCGTAGAAACCCTGAGGAAATATTTCCGGATGTTTCTCTTGTGTGCTCCGTGGGACAACACTACATTTCCCTTTATGAGTAAATGCATGTTTAGAATTAGCGTCGCTCAAATGTACGCTTAAATAATGATGTGGTTGATGGGAGGCGGAGTTTCGTTCGCTGGTGTGTGTGAAATATCGCAATATTGAGAACACAAACGGTACCGAAATCACACCCGTGAACTCACTGATTAATGAAACATTACATTAACATCACAGCTTTAGTCAGGCGCCTGAGCTACGAGGCTAACAAAGCCGAGCGTCTGTAGCCTCCAGTTCAGCATAAGGAGCGATGTGTGATATGTGTTTGTTTACAACAGGGGTCTCCGATCTTATCTTAAGGGCCGGTGTGGGTGCAGGTTTCCATCCCAACCAAGCAGAAGCCACACCAGAGTCTACTGAAGGCCAAGAACAGCTGATTAAACAGGTGGAATCCGGTGTGGCTTCTGCTCGGTTGGGATGAAAACCTGCACCCACGCCGGCCCTTTGTGGATAAGACATGACACCGCTGGTTTACAATAACAGACCTCTCACATTGTCAGTCATCCAGCTCAGTACCATGTAGTGCATTCAGATTTTACTTCTCTCTCTCGCTCTCTCTCTCTGTCTTTTTATTTATATATATATATATATATATATATATATATATATATATATATACACACACACATGTCTCTGTCTCTCTCTATATACATCTCTCTCTCTCATATATATATATATATGTCTCTCTCCATCTGTCTCTCTCTCTCTCTATATATATATATATATATATACACATACACACATGTCTCTTTCTCTATATATATATATATATATATATATATATATATATATATATATATATATATATATATACACACATCTGTCTCTCTCACTCTGTCTCTCTCTGTCTGTCTCACCCATACACAAACACGTCTCACCTTCTAAAATAGAGGATGCATCAATCCCCTGTCTCTGATATGATATTAAAAGACCTGGAGAGACTGCGTGTGCGTGTGTGCGTGTGTGTGTGTGTGTGTGTGTGTGTGTGTACGTTCCCGCACGTGCTCTAAAATCTTGAAGTGTTGACACTATGCTATGCTACTCCAAGCTGAACATCTCTCCATGTAGGTGAAAGTGTCGAGGTCCAATTTTTATTTTTATTTTTTAAATATGTGAAACTTTCTATATTTGTAACCAGAATTGCTGATTCTGATTGTATCCCACTCTGTAAGTGCTGGACATGAATTTTTTTTTTTTTTTTATTATTAATCAGGTGCAGAAATGATTTGTGTTTGAAATGAATGTGTAATCTTACAACACCAACAACAACAAAAAACATTTATTTTGATTGAAAACATGTCCGTTTGTTAATAAAGTTATATTTTGTCCAAATGTTTAATTTCAGTTTTTAATTATTCTTATTTTGATTAAGTAGTTTTATTTTAATTGAATTCAAGGTTCTTTAATACCATAATAATGATAGACTCAATAGATGTGCTAAAATATGTGCACCCCACATGTGTTAATGCACTTTAAGAACCTTACAGGTTGCTTAGCAACAAAAACCCGGTAGACAGCTGTAGACAGGAGGAAATACATCACACTTTTGGTCATAAGGTGTAAAACAATCGATGTATATTAATGAATTGCTGTAACATAAAACATAACATAATATTTAAAATTCAGAGTGTAATTCTGTCCACTAGGTGTCATACAGAGCGCACAGGTGTTATTCAGAGCGCATGGGTGTCACAAAGAGCGCAGGGGTGTCACACAGAGTGCACAGGTGTAAATACAGAGCGCACAGGTGTCATACAGAGTGCACAGGTGTGATACAGAGCGCACAGGTGTCATACAGAGTGCACAGGTGTGATACAGAGCGCACAGGTGTCATACAGAGTGCACAGGTGTGATACAGAGCGCACAGGTGTCATACAGAGTGCACAGGTGTTATCCAGAGCGCACGGGTGTCACAAAGAGCGCAGGGGTGTCATACAGAGCACGCAGGTGTCATACAGAGCGTGCAGGTGTCTTACAGAGTGAGCATGTGTCATACAGAGTGCACAGGTGTCATACAGAGCGCACAGGTGTTATTCAGAGCGCACGGGTGTCACGAAGAGCGCAGGGGTGTCACACAGAGTGCATAGGTGTAAATACAGAACGCACTGGTGTCATACAGAGCACACAGGTGTCATACAGAGCATGCAGGTGTCATACAGAGCGTGCAGGTGTTATACAGAGTGCGCAGGTGTCATACAGAGTGCACATGTGTCATACAGAGTGTACAGGTGTTATTCAGAGCGCACAGGTGTCATACAGAGTGTACAGGTGTTATTCAGAGCGCACGGGTGTCACACAGCGCAGGGGTGTCACAGAGAGTGCACAGGTGTAAATACAGAGTGCGCAGGTGTCATACAGAGCACACAGGTGTCATACAGAGTGCGCAGGTGTCATAAAGAGTGCGCAGGTGTCATACAGAGCTCACAGAATTTAGGACACATTTATTTATTTATATAGTGTTTACACTAATAATAATAATAGTTAATAATAATAACAACAATAACAACAACAACAACAACAACAACAATAATAATAATAATAATAATAATAACGATAATAACAATAATAATAATTATAATATAATAATAATAATAATAATAATAATAATAATAATATCAATAGTTATTAATACTACTGATAATAATAATAATGATAATAATAATAATAGTTTATATTGTAATACCATAATATTATAATAATAGCAACAACAACTATAATAATAATAATAATAATTATATTAAACAAACAAACAAACAAACAAACAAACAAATAAATAAATAAATGGTACATACTTGCTATGTTTAAAAAAAAAAGAAAATAGAAATTCTCATTCTGAAAGAAATTATTTTAAAGTAAATAATTATGGGTGATTGTTAAGTAATTGTTTATTCATGAAGCCGTAACATGACCATATTTAGTGTTTCCGGTTATGGGCGGGGCTTTAACGCGGCGTCACCGCCCACTGTTTCTGTGGAAACTTGGAGCACTTTTCAGCGCGCGGAGTTTTATATCGAACAAGCCGTGTGCGCGCGCGACACAGAGAGAGAGAGAGAGAGAGAGAGAGAGAGAGAGAGAGAGAGAGAGAGAGAGAGAGAGAGAGAGAGAGCAAAACAGGTAAGAGTTTAAATGGGAATATATTATATATATTTATATACATTTATATATCTGTTTATATGTTAATCAGCTTTAATGTGTTTATTATAAATATGTCTGTGTACCAAAATGTTCACGTTGTGCAGAATAAATGGATGTAAGGTTTGTATTATAAATATATATAATATATATCCTATAATATTGCCTTCTAAAATCATTATAAATATATACTATATATCATAAAATATCGTAAAGACTTTTAGAATCAGTATAAACATTATATCCAAGCAATGAAAGCATATATGTAATAAAACCTATCACATTAGCTCCTATGTTAAAGTTTCACTACTTGCTTGACAAAAATTGTTATTTCTATCCGTGGAATTTTCTATGGCTTTCACTTTTCTGTCTCCTTGTTTCCACTTTCTCACTTTCGCCCACGTCGTCTTCCAGCCGCAGTTCATGTGGATTTCTCAAATGCCTGAATAAGAAAAATATATGAACCAAAATTATAAACGGCGTAATCTATAGCAGCAGTAGGTGTGTTTACAGAAATAGATTAGTGATATCGGGGACTGAAAGTGAACCTTCACGGGGTTTAATTGACATACACAAGGACTTGTATATTACCCTTACATAATCCAAGCCATATATTGTCATTTAACGCAAAAGGTTTCTGTAAGGAGGTGTTTATTCAACATTTATGGAAGGAGTCTCTAGTTTCAGTGTTTTGTACACTGGGGAACACTTTAGTGCCCCATTGGTGACTGGGTGTCCCTCTGGGTTACAGTGACAGTGATGTGACATACGGCTAAGTACGGTGACCCATAGTCAGAATTTGTTCTCTGCATTTAACCCATCCAAAGTGCACACACACAGCAGTGAACACACACACACACGGTGAACACACACCCGGAGCAGTGGGCAGCCATTTATGCTCCGGTGCCTGGGGAGCAGTTGGTGTTTCGCTGCCTTGTTCAAGAGTATCTCAGTCGTGGTATTACCGGCCCGAGACTCGAACCCACAACCTTAGGGTTAGGAGTCAAACTCTCTAACCATTAGGCAACGACTTCCCTTACAATATGACTTACAATATATAAAATTTGATACAGTGGTGAAAAAGTGGAGAAAGTGGAGAAAACTTGATGATGTGCCCCAGTGGCTGTTCTTTATATGGTGAAGAATATGTGATGTACTGCATCATTTGCTCCTTTACTTTACTCAGACATGATAAAGTGCCCTCTAGTATGCTGCGATGTTGATGGAAATGTGACGAAGGTCCAGCTAAGAGTCATTGCCAGTGGGAAATATGTGATGTAGTGCCATATAGGCTCCTCTGTGTGCAAAGAAACAAGATGTAGTGCCCTATAGGCTTGGCTACTTTACTTAAACATGATAAAGTGCCCTCCAGGATGCTGTGCTGTGTGAGAAAATGTGATGAAGTAACATCTGGGGTCCCTTTCAAGTGGGGAATATATGATGCAGTGCCCTATAGGCTCCTGTTTGTGCAGTGATGCGGTGAAGAACGTGATGCAGTGCTGTATAGGCTGTGATTCTTGATGAAGTGCTCGCTAGGATGCCTTTCGAGTGAAGAAGGATATGTAATGAAGTGCCCTATATTCATTCATTCATTTTCTACCGCTTATCCGAACTTCTCGGGTCACAGGGAGCCTGTGCCTATCTCAGGCGTCATCGGGCATCGAGGCAGGATACACCCTGGACGGAGTGCCAACCCATCACAGGGCACACACACACTCTCATTCACTCACACACACACTCACACACTACGGACAATTTCCCAGAGAAGCCAATCAACCTACCATGCATGTCTTTGGACCGGGGGAGGAAACCGGAGTACCCGGAGGAAACCCCCGAGGCACGGGGAGAACATGCAAACTCCACACACACAAGGCGGAGGCGGGAATCGAACCCCCAACCCTGGAGTTGTGAGGCGAACGTGCTAACCACTAAGCCACCGTGCTCCAAGTAACTTACAAGCTACAAGTAAAACTTAAGCTAGTCTGCTAACATTAACACGGCTACAAAAAAAAAGTAACAGTAGTATTGTTTTGTGAGTAACCTGGTGGCCTGTAGAAGATTTTCTGGTGCCAAAAGTTCCATGACGTCATGCCGTGGAAAAAAATGGCCATTTGTATACAACTCAAGAGACTGTTAACAAATTGTTTCATCTATGTGCACTAGACATTTTATGCGATCATTTTGCGTCACCGTTCAAGATTTATTAAGACAACTCGTATCTCACGGCTTAAACCATAACACAGATCAGTCTGGATTAACGCTGGATTAACTTTATTACCTCCAGTAAACCACCGAACCTACTGCCGTGAAATATTTGGTGCGATTTAAACAAACTTCTTGGGTTTTTTTTTTCCACTCCATTTTTGTACTGTCACATTTGATTTGTATCCAGAGTGTTTAAGGATCTTTCTGGAAGCCATCTTGACTCTGAGGCTACAGTTATGTGGGTAACCAGAATTCTACCATTTCATCCACTCCCAGTTATACACAACCTCAGAGATGAATACGGTACAGACAGGACTGTCATCTTCACCGCAACATACCAGAAAACCTCAGCTACGTGGCTAGTGCAGGGCTAATTACTAAACATGGCGCCTTCGGGATACAACACAATCCAGCGGTTTTGACGCACATGCAGCACAAATAACACAACTGGGTTAAGCATAAAAATAAACACACAACACTAACTACACTATACTAAGCAGTTCCACGTATTACTGCTTGTCCCAGTTCTCACTGACCAAACACTGAACAAAAATGCCTCAATGACTGGATGGATAAAGTACCCAGAATCCCCTGTTTTGTTAGTTAGAGCTAAGAAAATAAAGTCCTTAAAAGGTCCATAAAACAAATAAGGCTCTTGAAGCCCAAGCTTGTGTAGAGAAAACTCATTTTTGGGCAGATGAAAGATGAAGTCTTTCCTCGGGCAAATAAAGCCCGTTTGGGTAGATGAAGCACCAACTTGGGCAGAAGAAGCCTCAGCTTGAAGCATCTGGAGCCCCTATTTTGGCAGAACATGCCCCTGTTTGGACAGAGGAAAGCCCTGGGGCAGTAAAGACGTTCCTGGGTGGGTGGATAGTCTTTACATGGGCATTTATAGTCCCTGGAGCCTTTGCATTGGTGGTTAAACCAGAGTTTAGGCCAATGAAGCCCCTGCTTGGGCAGATGAAGCCACTGCATGGGCAGATGAAGCTCCTGCTTGGGTAGATGAAGCTCCTGCTTGGGTAGATGAAGCCCCTGCTTGGGCAGATGAATCCCCTGCTTAGGCAGATTAAGCCCCTGCTTAGGCAGATTAAGCCCCTGCTTAGGCAGATGAAGCTCCTGCTTGTGTAGATGAAGCCCCTGCTTGGGCAGATGAATCCCCTGCATGGGCAGGTGAAGCCCCTGCTTGGGCAGATGAATCCCCTGCTTGGGCAGATGAATCCCCTGCTTGCGCAGATGAAGCCCCTGCTTGGGCAGATGAATCCCCTGCATGGGCAGATGATACTTGGGTCTTGAAAGCCAGTTTAAACCCCACTGCTTCAGCAGATGAACAGATAAAAAGTGTTACAGTGTAAATGTGTAATCAGACGTAGATTTATGTTTTGTATAAATTTAAAGTTATCACCATTACGTGAGTGTTATTTTTGTCCTCTTATTTGTACCTTAGTTTTTCTTGTAAACCTGAAGTGTCACCCCGTGATATTTCTGATTATTTTTTTACGTTTATTAACGGGGTCTTTGGGTAGTAAACGTTTGAGGTTTGTTAGTTGCCCGATGCACCAGAGACGCTGCCTTGACTGTTTATACAGCGAATTTAACTGTGACACA
>NC_062527.1:21068734-21083734 GCF_022655615.1 Tachysurus fulvidraco | reverse complement strand
CACACTGAGACACAGTGAAACACACAGATACACACTGAGACAGACTGAGACAAACTGAGACACAGTGAAACACACAGATACACACTGAGACACACAGACAAACTGGGACACAGTGAAACACACAGATACACACTGAGACACAGTGAAACACACAGAGACACACTGAGACAAACTGAGACACAGTGAAACACACTGAGACAAACTGAGACACAGTGAAACACAGATACACACTGAGACAAACTGAGTCAGTGAAACACACAGATACACACTGAGACACAGTGAGACAAACTGAGACACAGTGAAACACATTGAGACACAGTGAAACACACAGATACACACTGAGGCACAGTGAGACACAGTGAAACACACAGAGACACACTGAGACAAACTGAGACACAGTGAAACACAGATACACACTGAGACAAACTGAGACAGTGAAACACACAGATACACACTGAGGCACAGTGAGACAAACTGAGACACAGTGAAACACATTGAGACACAGTGAAACACACAGATACACACTGAGGCACAGTGAGACAAACTGAGACACAGTGAAACACACAGATACACACAGATACACAGTGAAACACACAGATACACACTGAGACACAGTGAAACACACAGATACACACTGACACACAGTGAAACACACAGATACACACTGAGGCACAGTGAGACAAACTGAGACACAGTGAAACACACAGATACACACTGAGACACACAGACAAACTGAGACACAGTGAAACACACAGATACACACTGAGACAGACTGAGACAAACTGAGACACAGTGAAACACACAGATACACACTGAGACACACAGACAAACTGGGACACAGTGAAACACACAGATACACACAGATACACACTGAGACACAGTGAAACACACAGAGACACACTGAGACAAACTGAGACACAGTGAAACACACTGAGACAAACTGAGACACAGTGAAACACAGATACACACTGAGACAAACTGAGTCAGTGAAACACACAGATACACACTGAGACACAGTGAGACAAACTGAGACACAGTGAAACACATTGAGACACAGTGAAACACACAGATACACACTGAGGCACAGTGAGACACAGTGAAACACACAGAGACACACTGAGACAAACTGAGACACAGTGAAACACAGATACACACTGAGACAAACTGAGACAGTGAAACACACAGATACACACTGAGGCACAGTGAGACAAACTGAGACACAGTGAAACACATTGAGACACAGTGAAACACACAGATACACACTGAGGCACAGTGAGACAAACTGAGACACAGTGAAACACACAGATACACACTGAGACACAGTGAAACACACAGATACACACTGACACACAGTGAAACACACAGATACACACTGACACACAGTGAAACACACAGATACACACTGAGACACACAGACAAACTGAGACACAGTGAAACACACAGATACACACTGAGACAGACTGAGACAAACTGAGACACAGTGAAACACACAGATACACACTGAGACACACAGACAAACTGGGACACAGTGAAACACACAGATACACACAGATACACACTGAGACACAGTGAAACACACAGAGACACACTGAGACAAACTGAGACACAGTGAAACACACTGAGACAAACTGAGACACAGTGAAACACAGATACACACTGAGACAAACTGAGTCAGTGAAACACACAGATACACACTGAGACACAGTGAGACAAACTGAGACACAGTGAAACACATTGAGACACAGTGAAACACACAGATACACACTGAGGCACAGTGAGACACAGTGAAACACACAGAGACACACTGAGACAAACTGAGACACAGTGAAACACAGATACACACTGAGACAAACTGAGACAGTGAAACACACAGATACACACCGAGGCACAGTGAGACAAACTGAGACACAGTGAAACACATTGAGACACAGTGAAACACACAGATACACACTGAGGCACAGTGAGACAAACTGAGACACAGTGAAACACACAGATACACACAGATACACAGTGAAACACACAGATACACACTGAGACACAGTGAAACACACAGATACACACTGACACACAGTGAAACACACAGATACACACTGAGGCACAGTGAGACAAACTGAGACACAGTGAAACACACAGATACACACTGAGACACACAGACAAACTGAGACACAGTGAAACACACAGATACACACTGAGACACACAGACAAACTGGGACACAGTGAAACACACAGATACACACAGATACACACTGAGACACAGTGAAACACACAGAGACACACTGAGACAAACTGAGACACAGTGAAACACACAGAGACACACTGAGACAAACTGAGACACAGTGAAACACAGATACACACTGAGACAAACTGAGACAGTGAAACACACAGATACACACTGAGACACAGTGAGACAAACTGAGACACAGTGAAACACATTGAGACACAGTGAAACACACAGATACACACTGAGGCACAGTGAGACAAACTGAGACACAGTGAAACACACAGATACACACAGATACACAGTGAAACACACAGATACACACTGAGACACAGTGAAACACACAGATACACACTGACACACAGTGAAACACACAGATACACACTGAGGCACAGTGAGACAAACTGAGACACAGTGAAACACACAGATACACACAGATACACAGTGAAACACAGATACACACAGATACACAGTGAAACACACAGATACACACAGATACACACTGAGACACAGTGAAACATAGATACACACTGAGACACACTGAGACAGTGAGACACACTGAGACACAGATACACACTGAGACACACTGAGAATCACAGATACACAGAGATGCAGTGAGACACACTGAGACGCGGTGAAACACACTGACACAGATACTAACCAAGACACACTGAGACACACTGAGAAACAGATACACACTGAGACACACTGAGACGCAGTGAAACACACTAAGACACACAGATACTAACCAAAACACACTGAGACACACAGATACACAGTGTTACACACTAAGACACAATGATACACACTGAGACACACAGAAACACAGTGAGACACACTAAGACACAGTGATACGCACTGAGACGCACAGATACACACGGAGACACACATACACAGTGTTACACGCTGAGACACAGTGAGACACACAGAAACACACTAAGACACAGTGAGACACACAGAGACCTATGCACGTCTAAACAGACAAGCAATTTAGAAACCAAAACAAATCAGGATTACACAATAAGGAGACCGACCAATGACAAGACAGGTTAGGAGACAAAACACCCAAACAAAAAGTTTAACTCCATGAAATAATGACCGTTACCATAGTAACAATAATAAATCTAATCAATTAGCAGTAGTAACAATTAGCAGAAGGAACAGATAATATCCATACGTGAAAAACGTGTGTAAGGTGTAACTCCACACTGACAGCTGAGGATAGCCGTGATACCACCACCAAGCTTCTAAGCACACATTGTATATTTCCAAGCAGTTAAACGTTTGGGAAAGTTTCAGCTGGAGATGGGTTAGGGTTAGGGTTAGGGTTAGGGTTAGGGTTAGGACATCTTGCTCATGAACTTGAGGTGCATTTAAACACTCTGAGGTGAAAAAAATGGGGGAAATGACAAAGATATATCAAGACGGTGACACGCTTCTGGTTGGTGTCTGTATTTGTTATATAATTTTTTATGTTCTAGAGGTATTTGTTAATGGGGACATCGTCGACAGCGTCGTCACCTCGGTTTACACTTCCACATGCGCCGTGTAAGCAATAAAGGAAAGCTGTTACACCTGTGTGCACCATTTAGGAAGATTTATTACCCCTCTCTTTCAGCTTTTAAAAATGTTACGGATGAAAAGGGGCTTTTTTTTTTTTTTTTCTCCGTGGCACTCTGTGCTATGTTTCCGTCCTGCCAGCTCGGAGTGACACCGTAACAAAATGTCAAGAGTTTGGAAAGAAAACAAAAGGAAGGACAGAAAAAGGTCTGGTCATGATTTGTGTCTGAGTCTGGCATTGCGTAAAAGCTGAAAGCTTTCTGAGTGAGTCTGTAACACACACACACACACACACACACACACACACACACACACACACTGAAGTTCAGGACACTCACAGGCTGTCTGTTTGAAATTGCTATACATAGTTATAGACTTCATAGTTTTGTATGTGTACAGAATAAGGAAATAGCTTCGGTCAACATCTCTACATTCTTTGCATTTCTTTCGCGGCTTTCACAAACTCTCCGACCAGCTTTCTGAACTTTCTGCTGTTTGTTTGTGTCTTTCTTTCCTTTACAGTCCATATGACATTGAATATTTCTGGATGGAAACACACACACACTCTCACACACACACACACACACACACACACACCACCATCTGATTTTCTCATGGTTTACACGACTCCAACAGCCGTAATAATCATGTTTACATTCACTTTTTATTCGCTTGGCAGATGCTTTCCAAGTGAGGCACAATCCAGTCCAGCTGTTTAAATAGTGGGTGCCATGTGTGACACCGGCTGTCCTGAAAAAATTGCCAAGATAGTACAAGAAGATAAACTAGATTCGTAAAGTTCGTCACGACGAACTTTGATGTTGGCTTTGGCAATGTATTTGCAAAGGCTGGTGCTTTTTGAAGGTGAATGGACATAAGGGTTAGTATTACTTTTGGAGGCAAGTGGACAGAAAGCTAGGGTGCCAAAACATTTAGAGGTAATTGGAGATGAGCATGGGGTGTCATCTGAATACTCTTGAGGAAGCTCCCCACATTGGGCTGAGTGTTTTGATATGTCACATTTTTGATTTTGCATATTTTGGGGGCGGGGCTGCGGGACAACGAAAGACCGGTCGGTACACCAATTTAAACCGTTGTTCAGAGTATCACCCTAAAGGAGCTGGCCGAGTTCGGTGTTGATAGTTCGAAAGCTTTCCGAGTTATAAACCTCCAAAATTTATAATGGGAGTCTATGGGGAAAAAAGGCCAATTTGAGTCCCGGTACCGGAAGTACCGGAACTCGGATCGCTTAGAAACGCAATAGCAACAAACTTCAGAGCAGGGTCCACGACATATCCGAATTTGGTTCATGTGACTCGAAAGCTCTAGGAAGAGTAGCAATTAATAATAATAATAATAATAATAATAATAATAATAATAATAATAATAATAATAATTAATAATAATAATAAAAAGTTGGCTAAGAAAAATAACTCCAGTAGCATAACAGAATGTTGGCTTCTACAAAGCCAACATAATAAAGCAGCAGTAAGACCAAATGTGAATAAAATATTAGTTTAATTTATGTAAATTGGACCAACACACCATAAGATGAAACCCAGGATTGTCTTGTGGTCTTTTCCTTTGGAAAAACAATGACGACCGCTACATGTTAGCCGTAATACTCATTCTAGTTCAGTGCAGAGCTTTGGGTATGTTTTCGATCATTTTACCTCGCATCTAGTTAACAGTTACACACTTCAGGACGGTTGAACCGGTAAACATCTCAGGATTAAACAGAAGCTGAAACGCAGTGGTGCTACCGCCACCATGCTACTAAACTGGGCACCTGAATATACAGTATCACTACCTGGAGGCTGAGATCTTTTGTGTGTGTTTTGTGTGTGTGTGTGTGTTACAGGTTGTGAGTGAACGTGGATCAGGATGAGTGACCAGTTTAGCTGTGAGAACTGTAAGGAGATTCTATACGGGAGGAAGTACATCCAGGTGGATGACGTCCCTCACTGCGTCCCCTGCTACGATCGTCTCTATGCCAACAGCTGCCAGGGCTGCAAAGAACTCATCGGACACAACTCACGGGTCAGGGAAAGCAACCGAGTGTGTGTGTGTGTGTGTGTGTGTGTGTGTGTGTGTGTGTTCAGTACAGCCTTGTGTTGATTAAATTCACACTTTGGAGGATTAATCCATGCCTTCATTGTATAAACACGGTTTATCTTGTGCAGAGCTACTGACTGTTCGGAATGCACTCAAGTGCAATTACACATAAGTGACGACGATCATTAATCACAACAACACAATAAACATCTGAGTAAATGTATTTAATGTTATTAAATCTACAACTTTTCTAAAACACATTTTACATTAATTGAAGATGGATAACAAATACATTGGGGTGATTCTGGAAATGGAGTTAGAGGGGCATTAGGGGTCAGAACTGTGGTACTATTTAATAGGGGTGGGAACTATAGTCTGATGGCTTTTGGGTAAGGACTGTGGTTTGATTGGTTACACTGGGCATTGGGGGTAGGAAATCTGGTGTGATGGGTTATTGGGGCATTAGGGGTAGGAAATCTGGTGTGATGGGTTATTGGGTGCATTAGGGATAGAAAATCTGGTGTGATGGGTTATTGGGGTATTAGGGATAGGAAATCTGGTGTAATGGGTTATTGGGGCATTAGGCGTAGGTAATCTGGTGTGCTGGGTTATTGGGTGCATTAGGGATAGGAAATCTGGTGTGATGGGTTATTGGGGTATTAGGGATAGGAAACCTGGTGTGATGTGTTATTGGGTGCATTAGGGATAGGAAATCTGGTGTGATGGGTTATTGGGTGCATTAGGGATAGGAAATCTGGTGTGATGGGTTATTGTGTGCATTAGGGATAGGAAATCTGGTGTGATGGGTTATTGGGGTATTGGGAGTAAGAACTTTAGTCTGATTAGATACAGGGGCATTAAGGAACTGTGAAGTGACTTGTGACAGGGCATTAGGAGTGGGAATCGTGGAATATTTGGGGGTATTAGGGCTGAGCAGTGTGGTCTGATTGCTTAGGGGGTATTATAAGTAGGAACTGTGGTATAACTGGACACAAGGGCATTAGTAATAGGAAGTGATCGGTTAAAGGGACGCCTGTCATTGTGAAACACCTGGTCAGTTTGTAGGCTTGACGTAATCATTGTTGGCAAAATGACGAGGCGTTTAGACGAAATCTGTTCACTTCATTCTGTGTTTCGCTTTGACTCCGGACCTCCTTGGTGTTGAATGGCTGCTTCCCCTCTCCCTGAGCTCACATCCATTACTTCTATGAGGATCGTAAGTGGGGAAAATGAGTCTCTCAAACAGTCTAAATAAAGCACTATGTCTTCTGGGAGATGTCGTGAACCCATCTCACGATCACCCAAACAGCTGTGTACACAGGGGAATAAAACCCAAAACCTTCACACCTCTTCACTGGAAGTCTAAAGTGTTTGCATGCGATCTGTGCGTAATCATCGTCAGCTCCGGATAAATCGCCGGAGAACGTCGTGAACAGAAACACAGTGATCCACCATGTTAATATCACAGCTTTACTGAGTGTAGATACAATGTCTTGCAAAAGTATTCACCCCCCTTGAACTATTCCATGTTTTATGTTGAACTGAAATGGAATTACTTCTCACCAACTCAATAAATGCTTATTTAACCAAAAAGGGGAATAGAGTTAGGTGGAAACAGATGATTCACTGTGGGGATTAACAGGAAAAGCCGAAAGTAGAAAAAGAAGAACAACAACAAAAAAAAGGGAATAATTGGTTTGTTGAAAAAGTATTCACTCCAGGGTCAATATCAGCATTGCACATCTGGATCCTGATGTTTTGGCCATTTTTTCTTGGCAGAATTGCTTAGACTCTGTTAGATTTGATGAAATCCTTTGTTTCTGAGTTAGTCTTGCCATGACTTGTCAGTCAGATTGAGGTCTAAGCTTTGAACGAACCATTCAAGCTCTTGGTTTTAAGCCATTCCGCTGTAGCTTTGGCAGATACCCCAGTATAAAGTCTCTTAGAGAGTCTAACATTTTTTTCTTCTTTAATTAGCCTGTATTTCTCTTCCATCCATCTTTAAGCTTTTTATTCTCTGCTGGTGAAAAGCTTTTATGGCATTTGGCAGACGCCCTAACACAGAACGCCTTTTTTGTGAAAAAAGATTTTTTTTTATAAAACTGAGCATTTATGTATGGGGGGCACGGTGGCTTAGTGGTTAGCACGTTCGCTTCACACCTCCAGGGATGTGGGTTCGATTCCCGCATCAGCCTTGTGTGTGTGGAGTTTGCATGTTCTCCCCGTGCCTCGGGGGTTTCCTCCGGGTACTCCGGTTTCCTCCCCCGGTCCAAAGACATACATGGTAGGTTGATTGGCATCTCTGGAAAATTGTCCGTAGTGTGTGAGTGTGTGTGTGAATGAGAGTGTGTGTGTGCCCTGTGATGGGTTGGCACTCCATCCAGGGTGTATCCTGCCTCGATGCCCGATGATGCCTGAGATAGGCACAGGCTCCCCGTGACCCGAGAAGTTCGGATAAAGCGGTAGAAAATGAATGAATGATGAATGAATGAGCATTTATGTGTTAAGGCCCTTGATCAGGGGCCCAGCAGAGGGGTATTCAATCTCAAAACCTTCCAATTGGTTATCCAATGCCTTGGCCACTTAGCTACCACATCCCCATAATGTGGTGCTACCACCATCATGCTTTACTCGGTGTGATGAGCAGTGTTGGCTGTGCAACAAACGTTGCTCTCTCCAGGTCCTTTTGTGTTACTCTTGGCATCTTCAGTGCTTCTATTTTAAGCTGATGGACTGGTTGAGTCATGTTCTTTACTTAATGTCCACATTAATAATGACACTGTTGTTTTCATAGCTCATTAGCCTTCATGGCGTTGCTTGAGATATGCTTTCTAACAAACCCTACGTTCTTCCAGGACACGATGGACACAAACCAACTTCATTCCGTTGATGATTTTTATTGTGACAGGGATTTATACTGTATTTATGTAATCACAGCTTTTGTATCTAACTTTATTGATTTGTTCCTTGAGTATTTTGTGTAATTTTGTGATATATAGTCTGTAATTTGTCTCTGTCTTTGATTCAGTTGTAGGTTGTATTATTAAAAGATTTAGAAAAGTTTAGGTGACTGAGAACCTGAAGAGAAACCAATACATTTCCATAGAAACGCTGTGTCATGCTTTTCATTATTGGTGCCATAAGTGTATTTTGTGTATGTGTGTGTGTGTGTGTGTGTGTGTGTGTATAGGAGTTGTACTATGACGACCACCACTACCACGAGGAGTGTTTTCGCTGCTCGCACTGCAAGCGCTCGCTTGCCGACGAACCTTTCACCTGCCAGAACGAAGCTCTTCTGTGTAACGACTGCTACTGCAGCGAGTTCTCTTCCAAATGTGTGGCCTGTAACAAGACCTTCATGCCAGGTACGTAATACATTTACATTTACAGCATTTAGCAGACACTCTTATCTCTATTTTTATTTCAGTTTATACAACTGAGCAATAGAGGGTTAAGGGCTCAAGGGCCAGCAGTGGCAGCTTGGTGGACCTGGGATTCGAACACATGACCTTCCGATCAGTAGTCCAACACCTTAACCACTAGGCCCACATACCACATGTAATACAGCAGCTCGTGCAGTGAGATACCGTTACAGGTGTGGGAAAGGGGAAGATTCTGGTGTTCAAAACACCTGGGTTAATGTTTTTAAATGTCATCAGTCAGACAGACGGATGAGTCGTAAGTAGTTTCACCGACTCGGGTGGGACAGTGTGATTACGACTGGATAGACCTGCAGAGCAGCACTCGTCTGCCCACGGGGATCATGTTACTCTCAACTGACACACACTGACACTAGCATGACACATTAGAGAGACAGACAGACAGATAGACAGACAGACTGGATGTTCTGTCCCTGCCCCATGTCTCAGGTACATATCTATAAGCGTGAGTCATATTGATCCACGAGTATCAGTTACATCATTTCTCACACACGCAGAGAAAGTGTGCTGTATAATCAGACCAGCTGACTGACTAACTGTCTGAGTATGTGTGCCTTTCTTTCTTTCTTTCTTTCTTTCTTTTTGTCTTTCAATCCTCTTTCTTCGATACTCTTACTTGATTTTGTATAGCTTTTTCTCTTTTCGAATCTTTCATCCTTTCTTTTTCTTTTACTTCTTATTTTTCGAATTCTTCTATTCAAATTTTTTGTCTTTTTGTTCCTTTATAATAATTTTCTCTGTTGTTTTGTTTAATCGTTTCCTTTACTTTCTATAATACATTTTTTATCTTTATTTCTCTTTCCATTTTCTTTCTTTCTTTCTTTCTTGACTTTTTTGTTTATTTCTCTTTTGCACTCACTCACTAAGTCACCCACCACCAGTAGGCACTCTATCTATCTATCTATCTATCTATCTATCTATCTATCTATCTATCTATCTATCTATCTATCTATCTATCTATCTATCTATCTATCTATCTATCTTTAAAGATGATTAATCAAAGGCATGAGGCGATCTGTTGAGGTTATGGAGTGATTCGCACTATACTATAGCCATACATGGGCATCACATCACCCATGACATCACTTCCTGTACGAGAGGTGACATTCTCCAGACCGGACTCTATCAGTGTAGTAAATATGAATGGAATGAGTTAGGACATGTTTTTATTTAGGCTTGACTCATGCTCTTTTTCTTTCTTTCTTTCTTTCTTTCTTTCTTTCTTTCTTTCTGAAGGCTTAATCTAAAAAAGGGTTATTATTATTATGTTAAAATTTTCAATATATTTTTACATTTTAATAAATGTCAAATCCTATTAGTATTATTGAGAACCTATTTTTATTTATTTGTTTGTTTGTTTGTTTGTTTGTTTGTTTTTCTTTCCATCATCCCCCCAGGCTCAAAGAAGTTGGAGTACGGTGGTTCTACCTGGCATGAGGAGTGTTTTGTGTGTTGTGTGTGTCAGCAGTCTCTGGGCTCACAGTCTTTTATCCCTGATAAGGATGAGTATTATTGTGTGCCCTGTTACGAGAGACGCTTCTCTCCCCGCTGCAGCCACTGCAAACAGGTCTCACACACACACACACAAACACACACACACACACACACACACACACACACACACTTGCATAAATATTGCCAGTTTACCATCTAATTACCAGCCATTTCTGACTGTGTGTGTGTGTGTGGGTATGTTTCAGATCCTGCTGCAGGGTGGGGTGACGTACCGAAACGAACCTTGGCACAGGGAGTGTTTCCTGTGCGCAGGCTGTAAGATGCAGTTAGCCGGTCAGCCCTTCACCTCTCAGGAAGAAAAACCTTACTGTGTCAAGTGTTTCAGCTGCCTGTACGCACAGAAATGCACCGCCTGCGACAAGGCCATCACAGGTGTGTGTGTGTGTTTGTGTGTGTGTTAGATGTGGCACTCTATGTTTATGTATAGGGATCTGTTTACTACTCAAGATCTGAACTTGCATTTAAACCTGAAGTGGGCGTGACTTTTATATTTTTTATGCCAGTTCACACCAGCCAGCTCTGCCTTCTAATCATGAATTTCTCTCTCTCTCTCTCTCTCTCTCTCTCTTTCTCTCCCTCCCTCTCTCTCTCAGGTTTCGGCAACGGGAAGTACGTTTCCTTTGAGGACCGTCAGTGGCATCAGTCGTGCTTTAACTGCTCCGGATGCTCCGTCTCTCTGGTTGGAGCTGGATTTTTTCCCAATGGCTCAAATATCCTGTGCAAAGATTGTAACAACTAAACTACAGATTCTGTGTGTGTGTGTGTGTGTGTGTGTGTGTGTGTGTGTGTGTGTGTGTGTGTGTGTGTGTGTGTGTGTGTGTGTGTGAGTGAGTGTGTAAAACACTGATCCGGGATCAGGAGTCAGCGATACAGTCAGAATATATCATTCACGGTATAATAACCATTTACACACATGTTTTTTACAGTTAGAAGTGCAATGTTTAACACCACTGATGTATTTTGAAAATATTAAATTTTTTTACAATTCCTACAATTCACATATGGCAACAATTTCTTCTAAAAAAAAAAAAAAAACATTCTGTGCTATAAACCTGATTTGAGGGCGTGGCAACTCATGACTTAGTTAGGAAACCAGACCAATCACGTGTGATATGCAAATGACCAAAGAACAGTGCGATCATGAGAAACGTTTAATTTTTAAAGCTTACTAAACTTTTATTTTATATATATTTTAATGAGGAAAACCATGACTAACAGTTTCACACACACACACACTCACTCACACACACACACGAAACTTGTTAGTTTACTAGCAAAACATTTCAGATGCATTGCCACTGGAGCTCAAGAAGTCATATTTTTGTCATGGAAAGTCAAATAGCTGCTAAAACACTGTTGCTAGGCTTAACGGTGAAACAAGCATGCCAATCACAAGCTAGCTAACGACCGAGGTAACCGATTTAGCCAGCTAACACACAGCTGTCTGAGACGATGTATAGACGTAGTAACGGTGGAAATGGCAACGAATCATCAGCAGTGAAAATCCTCCTGTTAGCTAAAACGATCTTGTAATTATACTTAGCACCGACTGCTTAACAAGCTCAAATTTTCTTAGCATGAAGCTGCGATGTGTATCAGCACAGCACAAAGTTAAGCGCATTTACAAACAGCTATATGCAGTATATGTACACACGATTTGTCCTGAATAAATGTTAACATCACATACTGTCATCACCTGACTTACTGCTTTGAGCGTCTTGCTGAGCGTGATGAACTGCATTCCGACACACAGTCACACAGCAGTGCGGTTTTTACGCTCTCCCGTCGAGTCGTCTGCATTTCAGCCTGTAAATTAGGCACGAGTGTCTATAATCTGTCTAATCTGTTATATAATCTGTATATATAATCTATTATATAATCTGTATAATCCCTTTATAACCCATGTTCACATTACACGCCTTCCTGCTACACGTGTGCTTCCTGACGACCCCGAGTTCCGCTGTTTAGCTAGCTAGCTTATTAATGTATAATGTCTCATTAAAAAAAAAAAACACTGTCGTGCTGAGTGAGAATTATGAAAATGTATATAAAATATTTTACAAAAGTATGTTAGCATTCTAAAAAAGCTAGCTAGCATTATTAATATTAAAAATATTAGGGAGGGGGAGTGAATAGCTAGCTAGCATTAGAAATAAGGAGTGAAACTGTCTTAGCTTGGCTAGCATTACACTGAGGCATTGTTATTGGAGCGACTACAAAACGAATTGCTGTTAGCTACTATATCTAGCTAGCTAACTGTAACTCTAGCTAGCCGATCGTGATTTCAGATAGCCGAATTACATCAATATTAGCTAGATATCTATGATAGTAATGAATATCTACATAAAAATATGATTTAGATGGAACACTGGCTTATTTAGTACCTACACTATGTGACTCATAGCAGCTAGTAATGGAAATTAATTATACAAAGTTTACTAAACTGAACCAGGCTGTTTATAAATCAGCTAGCTAGCTAAACATAAATAGCTAGCTAGCTAGCGGTGTTGTTAGAAATGATGTCTGAAACATAGCTAGTTGGACTGTATTACACCGAGCACTTTTTAGATGAGTATCTAATTGAGAAGCTCGCTAGCTGTACTAAAGTTAGCCATTTATCTAGCTAGCATTTATCTAGCTAGCTGTTTCATAGACACAATATAAATGCAGGGCTGTGAAGTGTCATGCATTGAGAGTGACAGTCACGCATTTCAGTCTTTTCTCACGCTCTCCCGCCACACATGGTATTTCTCACGCAGAAAAACTTTTTGACTATTTTTCATATATTTAATAAGCCGCACCGCTGTCACTATGGAACCGGGGCAGGAATCAAGGAATTCTCAGTCGAGCCTGACACTTCTCAGCCAATCAAAAAAAAGAGGCTACACAACAGCCAATCAGAAAATAGCACTATTGTATCTGGGTAAGATTTAACGCAACAACCAATGAAAAAAGAACATTCATTAGAGAGGGTATTTTCGATGGTCGGTTTGAACAAAACCTCAACACGAAACAGCTCGTCTCTGGACGGGACATTGTCCTCAATCATGTCCCTAAACATGTTTGGGCTTGAGCTGAACTGTTTTAAATGGGAGCAACATTACAAATGATAAAGGAGTCCAAAAAGTAAACAAACACTTACAATAAACACCACCAGTCATAATCTCTCTCTCTCTCTCTCTCTCTCTCTCTCTCTCTCTCTCTCTCTCTCTCTCTCTCTCACACACACACACACACACACACACACACACACACACACACACACACACACACAAATTAATAAATGGAAATTAAACAAAAACTTTGTATTTGGTTAAATTGTGGTCATTGATCCTTACCAAACACAACAACTACCCCTTTATTTTATTTTATTTTATTTTATTTTTAGTTAATTTTTTTTGTTTTTTTGTTAGTTTTTTTTGGGGGGGGGGGGGGTGGATGGGGCATTTTGGAGATGTCACGCTTGCCTGTCTTCAAAACTTGAGAGCCCTGTAAATGTGAGAATGCTTATGAGACAAAACAGTCAGGAATTTTAAGATTTCTATCAGATGAATTGCTGAGAAAATATTCCAGATTTAAAATTTCACCATAATTAGTTCGATTTGTTATCGGGTAAATTTTAGCTACTGAAAAAATAAATGGGTTTTTTTTGTTGTTGTTGTTGTCAGTTTTTTTTTTACTTCTTGTTAAATTAATTGTAAAATGTTGAACTACTTGGTGTGACCCTTTCTGCTGTTTCTATTTAGTCATCGATTCCCAGTTACAGCTTTTACTAGCCGACACTTTCTAATAAAAATCACAATAGAAACACAATCTAGATATCTTTAAATGACAGAAAAATTGTGTTGAATTAAATTAGTTTACACGAACGAAGTGAACACGAACGTGAGCTCCATATTTACACGGCTTCAGAAATATTTTCCGTCTACGTATTTTATCAGAAGCTTCACAGGAAGTTTCCGTCATCTGTTCATCCTAATATTCAAATCATGTTGAATTTTAATGACATCATAAAAGGTTATAAAGCCTGTATAACACATCGGGAGGAAATACAATGTCTCTGAGTCTCTGAGTGACAACAAAACGACGAGAGGCTTTAATACACAACAGAATAAAACAATGCAGGTGGCGAGGAATTTATTCTATTATAGAGTATTCAACAAACAATGTATACACTTGTGTGTGTTGAATGATTACGTTAAATTCCTAACG